>NC_056741.1:983090387-983137887 GCF_019279795.1 Protopterus annectens | reverse complement strand
CTTTTTTTTTTGTTTTATTTTGGTCTGTCTCTCTGTCTCTCTGTCTGTCTGTCTGTCTGTCTCTCTCTCTCCCTCAAGTTGCTGCAATGATATTATTGCATGTGTGGACTGGCAGTACAGGCTGCTTTTGTAGGTATCTGCACATGTGCATGTGATGGCCTCTGCACCAATTGGTGGCCAGCATTTACTAATTGCATGCAGCCTGCTGTGTGGTAATTACAGTTCTCACTGTGATTTCAGGACACTGCTATAAAATGTTAGGTTAGGTAGGTGAAGGTTTTTCAGTTTTGCAAGGTGGGGACCATGCTGGTTTGCTGTGGACACTGTTGTGTCAGTCAGAAGGTTGGTATGTCTCTCATATCTAAGGCTGTGTTGTAGCCTTCGAAATGCATGTTGTACTGAAACCTGGCTGTTGCTTTTTTGGGAGTATGTACTTTCCTGTGGGAGTTGTGGATTAACTGGTATACAACAGTAGTTCTTGCAATGTGTTACTATGACTTCACTATTTTACCTTTGCATTCATTCCTTGAAGGCCTGATATTTGTCTTTACTGGAATGAGTTGCAATGGCTTTCCTGTTTTCCATTTACATTCACTCCTTGTAATGCATGATATATTTCTTTCAGCAGTAAGTTATTATATGTTTGCTGTGGCTTGGTGGCACTGCATGTAGTCTGGTGAGCCCAAGGTCTGGGGTTTGACACTTACAAGGGTATTTTATTTTGCTGTTGAGCAGTACTAGGGCCTTGTATTTTGTACTAACAATTATGAATATCAGGCACATGCAGTGCTTGTAAACTGCTATACTGTCATTAGTTTGTTAGATGGCCACATCCTTTGATATTTCTGTGTTGTACTCTTACATGAGGGTGTGCTTGTGGGAGTAATTCTACAGCTATTCGCATAGTGTGTAACAGCAGACAGGCTGATATGCCTGTGTATTTCTGACACTTGCAGGCCTCAGATACTCTCAGGTATATATTTGACAAGCCTCAGGGAAAGGTACATATCAGTGGGATACACCCATGATATATTTCAGATATTCTGCAGTTGTGACTGTGGGGTATTTTGAGCATATGTATTACTACACCATTTCTGACATGCAAGTAGTGTCTACTTTAACTTATTGACAGTCACCATTACGTGGGATACCCCACCTTTCTGCCTACTGTTAGTACATTTCACAGGGAGTCAGTGGGGCACAGGTAACATTTTTTTGCAAATCAGGGACATCCCTGTAAATCAGTCACAGTTGGGAAGTCTGGCCTCATACCTATTCAAATATGGCGGTGTTTATCCTGCTCTGATACTGTGTGGGTTTGTAAGGTGCTACTGTAACATTATTACCTCCTAGCATGGCTGTTTCTCTTATCACACTAATGTAATGCAATTCTACAAGAATTGCCAGTAAGGATTCAGGGAACAAGCTTTGTGTAATGGCCTTCCTATATTCCCTTTACATTCACTCCTTGTATTTCATGATATATTTCTTTCAGCACCAAGTTCTTGTATATCTGCTGTGGCTTAGTGGCAATTCATGCAGATTAGTGTTTCCAAGGTCTGGGATTCGAGACTGACAGGGGTATTTTATTTTGCTGATGAGCAGACTACAGGCCTTGTCATACAGAGTGACTAAGGCACTTTTAAGCAATTATAAGCGGGTTTGTGCTGGTTTGCGCGATGCTTACACATGCGCATACTCGCTTAGCTGAGCGCACACTCGCTTAGCTAAGCGCACACAAGCGCACACCTGCTGACTATGGCTTAAAAGTGCTTACTCCCGCTAACACCCACGCTAATTTCTTTTAAAGAAAACAAAATGGGGAGATAGGAAAGTGGTGAAAAAGGGGGCACAAAGTGGGTAGGACAGTAGGAAAACAAGCTTGGGATGTGCAAGAAGGATGTAGGGAAGGCCCATAGCTGCCCATTTCTTTATCAGCAACAGCTGTGCATATGTGTGAAATTTGGTGTGAAATTTGAAACCTTCCACCCCTGAGAGAGGGGTGAGGACAACAAAATATGTTGTACTGCCAAATAGAATTATCAGTTTACATGTCCAGTGGACATTTGTGCGAATTGGGCAGCTATGTATGGGGCGTAATTTTTTTGTGGTAACAGAGTGCCCTTTTTTATTTTTTTTCCGGTGAGAACGGTATCTGAGGTACAGGAAGTAGGAATATTTGGGGAGGTAGGTTGGAGAGGTTAACAGACAAGACAAACAAGACACATACAGGGGCGGAGTATGATACATGTGGGGGGTAAACACAAATGACGCGGACGGATGTTTGGATATCGCAAGCCCATGAGACCACAGATGGCAACAGTGGAACTGAAATCCCCATCCATAGGCAGTTACCACTGCGCCTTCACAGCCCAGGCCAGGGCTGTGCTGGGGGCTGGATAGGATGGTCAGGCACACCCATGAGTTGTGCCACACTCGCCTCAAGCTGGCTTAGGGGATCAGTCACAGAATGCCTGATCTCACTACGCACCACAGACCGGACCCTATGGAGGGTGAGTGGAGGCTCTCCTCCGGCCACACTTGCAGAGGGGGGATGAGCCTCATCCCCTGCAGTGCTTCCACCCGAACGTGGTACAGGGCCACCGGAGGAGGAGGTCCCGGCCTGGGCACTGGTGCTAGGTGCACTCCCCAGCTGAGGTGGGAGAGGTGGGTCCACTGGAACCCGCCTTCCCTGTTGTCCTATGTTTAGCAGTATTTTATGGCATTTTGGGTTAGTAACAAACAACACCATTCAAAATTAGTTGTAACAGCATGCATCAGTATTCCCATTAACCAAACACCCATGAATTCCGAACATTGAGCAGCAAGCATAACACATGCATATTTAGAACAACAGTGCACATTCCAACAGCATGCAGGGTTGATTGGTGGCAACAGGCCATTAGGTTTGGATATGTGAACGGGGCACATGCATCAACATACATGCAGGTATGTATGAACCAACAGGACAAATGTCCATGGGAATTAATTGTGAATACACATACCCGGTTTGGTATGGAATGGCATCATTTGTGAAAATAGGGTAAGTTGGAGAAATTTTACCTTAACAACTAAAACTACCTATACATATACTGTACATTCCTAGTAGATGCAGATATATATCCCCTACATGTATTAGTACAGTTTCCTGTATGTAACCTTAGGAATGTTGGTGATGTGGATGTTACTGCTACATTAATATACATTCCATTTTTATTCATATATGTTCATATCTGGCTGTGTTCAGGTACAGTATCCTGCTACATTTGATTTATATGGGTCTAGATAACTGTGGATGTTCAGCATTTCATACAACCATACTATTTCCATAATGCAAGAGTACAGCAACATATCCAATTTGTGGGATGGACACAGTCCATGTTCTGTATTTTATTTAACACATTAGACTCTTTGGTTGTGGCTGTCTCATTCATTTCATAATGTAGTGACTGCAGTATACCTTTATTCCAGACTTATTACAGCTTTCTTGGTAGCTTCAAACTGTCTTTCTCACACTCTGTCAATTATTTTATATTTACATTTCAGACTGGTACTTAATTCTAGGCTTTATTAACATTTATTACTGGTTTACAACAACCCTTTCCAGCTGACTCACTTATTTCATATGGCAGAATTTACAAGGATGTATTTGACACTTGTCTATCCTTTGTTGATTGATTACCACTCATTTTCTGGCTGCAGCAGTTATCTGATATTACAATACAGGTGGAAACTTCTATTTGAGACTTGTTTAATCTTTATTACTGGATTGCATTACACTATTTTCCAGGCTGCATCACTTATCTAATCTTACAATACTAGCAGAATCTTTCTTCTAGGCTTATTTGACCTTTATTAGTGGGTTACAACACTGAACTCTTTTACAATCTGTCTCACTTATATTCTATGACAATACCAGATAAATAATTACTAACCTGCCTGGTGGAGCAACCTCAGCAGCCTATCAGCATAGGCTCGCTGATTCACGGAATGAACACCTGCAGCTGTAATATAAAGGAAGTAATATTGAAACATACATCTCCATACTATAGGCTAGGATAGCATTTCTTACATACTTAATTACATGGATACTTACTCAGTAGTGGGGCGTTGGGCATTTGGCGGGCCTCCTGGATCCAACGGTTCAGTTGGTCCTCCTTCCATTGCTTCAGGTCCACATGGTGGTGACGGACTTGTTCACCAGTCCTCGGGAATGCCTGTGGCACTGGTGAGATCATGTGCCAACCGGTTCCATGCCTCTGCCTTGTATGCACCCCAGTGAACCTGGCCCTGCATGACTTGTGCTTCATGATCATGGACTAGGAGCCAAACCATATATTTTGACTCCTCAACACCTCAGCAACTTCCCTCTCCTGCACCTGCCATCCTGACTGCAAATGGGTACCACAATCAGTTATGCTGTGTATTCACGCCTATGGGGCTTATATATGCCGGCTTTCCCGCACTTATCTGTGATTGGCCGTTTTGGATATTTATCAGCTTAAAAAAAACTGCTTTGTCATGCTGCTATTTCCATTCATTCCTATATATATGCTAATACTGCATTTCTCAGTACAACTGTCATGGCTTAGTGGTTCAGTACTTTGACTATGGTGCACAGTATCCCAGGTTCGACCCTGTGCATTGCTTTTTTATTTTACTACTGTCTAGACAGACTAGGAGGTGTGTCTGTGTAAAGGCAGCTTTGATACAGCTTGCCCAATGTTGCCCGCCGGTAAGCTGGTTGGCGCGCTGCGCAGCTCCACGCAAATGGCTTATGCTGGGTAACGCATTATTTAGCTATGAGCTCTCATATTATGCTGGGTGAAGCACTGCTGAACTATGGGCACTCATTTTAAGAGTGGTAAAGTGCTGCTCAACTCTGGGCACTCATATTAAACCTGTTAAACCGCTGCTCACCTGCGGGCACTTATATTAAGCTTGTTAAAGTGCTGCTCACCTATGGGCACCCATATTCAGCTTGCTAAAGCCTTGCTAAGCTATGGGCAATTCTGATCCTTTTTTTATATTGTATTATGTCGGATTTCTTCAGAAATACATGGCCCATTTCATTACATTTTACTTAAATTATAGTTTTATATATATATATATATATATATATATATATATATATATATATATATATATATATATGTCAGGGGACTGTTTCATGCTTATTTAAATAAAAATGGAAAATGATGTTGTGGGGGCCCGAACCGTGACTACCTCCTCTTTGGCCAATGTCTCTACCGCTACGCTATTGCTACTTGGCTTAATTTGCATATTTGGATCTTATATGCTTTTCAATGTCTGCTAGCTGTGGCTGAGTGGAGGGCATACCCGTGCAAACAAGCGCAACTACGGGCAAACATTTTGGAAATTATAAAAAAAAAATAAACTGCTATTTTTACGGTTTACATTACAGTTGGGTTTATAGTCTGTGAGGGCATGTGGTGTTGTGTTCCTTGACATTTCCACGGACTCGCTCGTGGGTGTTTACTTTCAGGACTCTGACTCTTCTGGGGGCATGTCCCTTTGCAGAACTTGGCATTCGGACATGCTCCCTACTTTCCTACACGGACCGCGTTAGCCTAGGGTATGATTCAGCATGCCCTTATGAATATGCATGGCATGCTGACGTCATACCATTAGACTGCATTCTCTGTGTAAGACATATTAACTCTTACATGGAGATTTTGTGAATCCGGCCCTATGTCTAATATGGTTGGTTTAGTCTTTGTTTTCCAATTTCTAGTAATTGCTATTTTGGCAGCTACTAGAATTAAGCTAATCAAGACCTTAGTCATTATTATTATTATTATTATTATTACTATTATTCACATTATTCTGGGCAATTCAGATACAGTGCCACAGCTCAAAAAATAATCTCCTTAGTTAACACCAATTTGCTTACCCAGTATTACTGATAGAGTAGTCTGCAGGAAATTTTAAGTCTGCCAACCCATTATACTCCCAGAAAATATGTTCCCAATTATCATTTTCTTTCACATCACATTTCCAACATTTGCAATCTACCTGAGGAATATTCATTGGAGTCTGCTTGGGGTATAAAGATACCTGTGGAAACATTCCAAACAAAGAACCTATATATCTGGGAGCCATGCCTATATCCTCCCATTGTTTCTTCATGAATTGCTTATCCAGTCCCTCTTCCTAATCTTTTTTAACCTCCTCTGATTGATTCCTATATTTATCATGCAATATTCAGATTTGTCCTACAAGTTATTCTTTTTTTTAACAGCAACTTCTGTTTCAGATTCAAATAAAAACTCTAACAGTGCTGGTATTCCACTTAGGATCCCCTTGTTTCTTTCTCTTTGCCTATACTCTGATATCAGTTTTTGATAGGAAAGGCAGTCTCTAGCCTACAGTCCAAATGTATTTGTGGCCTCATCCCATTCTATTACCTTTCCCTCTCTAATTATTTGATCCCAATACCTTGGTTCCTTTACCAGTTTTGTCCAGTGAATTTCAGCACCCTCTTGCCTATTCTCTGTACCCATAACTATAGTCAGTCCTATTGGCAGATACCTCTTTCTCCCATTCCTGTGTTGACTTAGTTCTTAGAATACGTCCTGCTACTTTATGAGCATTCTGTATGGCTATTGTTATTCTCCTGCATCACAAATCCTAGTCTGTCCTCTTTGTTTCATCATTAGCATCATCAACCCTCTCCACTTTGAATTATAGTTTTCTGCTTGTGCTATATATATAGCAGCCTTAATTGTGTCAGTTTGAAATATTCCTTTAAATCAGGTAATCCTAAACCATCTTTTTCTTTTGGAAGGATCACCTTATCCCAATTGCTCTTTTCCCCTCCCAAATCAAATCATTCAGCTCTTTGTTAATTACTATCTACAACATTTTCTCTGGTTGATAAAAAATATGTCTGGTGTGTATAAAACTAAAGGGACTAAACATATTCACTGCTTGTATCTATCTATCTTATCTGTAAAACAGTTTCTCAGTTTTTGTATTAAATTTTGTTTAGTCTCTTCCCACATATCCTTAACTGCCATAACAGAATTGTTTTAAAACCATACTCTTACATTCTTAATTTTATCCTGTCCCCATAAATATGAGTAATGCTGAACAAAGTTGTGTGTGGGAACATAGTTTACAGCTGCTGCTTTTTTATCTTCATTAATTTTGTATCCTGAAAATCATCCTTGAGGTCCAAATAAAAACAGATAATAAATGTTTATTGTGTTTATATTTTACATACGTACATACATATATACATAGATGCACACACAAAACAAAAAAAAATAAACTTGCTTGTTAATCACTTTATGATGTCAGAAAAAGTTTAATGATCAGTTTGTTTAGTTAAAATTTAATGAAAATGATTTCAATAAAAAAGAAAAAAAGTTTAACAAGCCTGCATCATATTAATGTTAGATGCTGTGCTTTAATGCCAGTTTAAAGCCAGAAAGGGGAAATGCATAATTTTATTCTCAATGTATAAAAATAATGCTTTTCCAGTGTGAAAAACCGTCATTTTTGGGCACAATGTCAGCCTCACAACAGGACATAAAATAATACTTAATGGGTTGAGTTTTTGGTGTGATAGGACTATTTTAAGATAAAACCAAGGGGCCATTTCAACCTTCATTCCTTGGACTGCTGAATTTTATTGAACATTCATCTTCAGTGTAGTAATATTGTAAACAGACTTTATGCCATTAATTAACTTCACCAGCCTTATTATTTAAAATTATCATGATTATTTATTCAAGAAAATCCATTTCTTGCATAAGAAAATGACACTGTCACTTAAACTGGTACATCTATTTTGTAGACATTTTTTACCATTTTACCATATGTGCTCCATTTTTCATACTTTAAAAGAAAGATATGAATTTCTGCTTACACTTGGATACAGTCACAAAGTCAAATACAACTTGACAAAAAATAATTTTTATTATATTTAAGTCTACAATGACTGAACCATATCTTTTAGGATGACAACTTTTATTCATTGCTATATTTAAGTCTACAATGACTGAACCATATCTTTTAGGATGACAACTTTTATTCATTGCATGTTTCCATTTATTCAGTGCAACACTATATAAATTTGAAGTTTTGTTTTATGATGCTCCAAGTAAACTTAGCATCTCCTGTTGGAGGCTGTAAGGTGTTGACATTTCCTTCACTATAAACAAATCTTAACATCACATCATGTTTTCCTTCAGCTGTTTGGCTTATGTCTTTCTACATTAAATATAGGGTGGTCATTCCTTACCCTCAAGTTTTCCTCATCACATTATTCTTTTAAGAGCCTGGATGTTCACATCACAGTTGTCATGACATTTTAAATAACTGTTCATCCAGCTTCAGAGTTGTTCACTAAGTGTGTGACTTCTAGTTAATGTGGCCCTTTGATTTGATGCATTATTCACCCTTCTTCAGCTGGATGCTAAAGGCTGAAGGAATTTGACAGAAATAGAAATAACTACCTTAGTTAGCTAGCTTATAGTCTCTGATGAACTACTAGTGTCAGTATAAATCACACTTCTTCCATCCTGTGCAGATGGTCATGGTAATTAATCTGTGCCTTAAAAAATCATCTCTGTACTTATTTGCAGAACTGTTAAGATGGGTGTACTGTCACCTGCTCAGCAATTGTTATGTAGCCTGTGGAACTGTTGGTGCTGTATGTGATGTTAGACATATTCCTAAATTCTGCTGTTTGCCGATTCTGCTTTCCATGTTACCACTACAAGAGTATTCTAAAGAAAACAATGTAATTGTTGCCCATTCTCACTACAGACAAAAAGCTCAGGAATCTAGTATGGAACTTTTATGTTGCATGTTGTATGACTGTCTTGTGTTACACATTCTACCATGTTATTGCTTAAAACAAACATGCAGAAGAATTATTTTGATAGATTACTGATATAAACTTATACAAAGATTTGTGAACTTTGTTCTGCTTTTTTACACTATTCTTAAATGAACTGAAACTATTTCATGGCTGACTTAAGTCTAGTATTAATAACAATACTGTTAAACATACATTGTATTAACAACCACAAAACACTATCTGTAGAGCACAGCAATAACTGGAGACCATTGTAAACCCTTTGTTGCCTTTAAAATAGCTGCTCGAGTTACAGAACTTTGACCTCAATGGCGCTCTGTTGGCGCTCTGTTATGAGATGAATTTAAGGACCTGGTGGCGAAAATCATTGGAAAAACTGGAGAACTTCATTCACTTGCAATGTCCATTGATTGCTGTGTCATTTCTGCAGTGGTGGTTCTCCACTTAACCTTTCTTTGACAAGGACGTCAACAATACATAAATATATGTTTCTTTCAGTAATCTGTCAATAATACCTCTCTTGGCAGTTGCAGCATTGATAGTCAGGTGTTGACAAATGATTAATAGGAGAAACATGCTCCCCCAACCCCCACGCAGGGAGTGACCCCGCAGAGTGAGATCTCCCCCTCTATACCCCTACTTTATTATTCTAATAATACTACTTCATGGTGGGGAGAGTGAAAGTCTAAATTTCATTTACCCCGTAAATGTAGAATATGGGCTGTTTAATGGCAAGCCTCAAGACAGTTTGCTTTAGTCATAAACTATATTAGTTGGAGATTATTTTCCCCTATAATGAAAAATGGACTTCTAGTAAGTCTAATTTATTCAGTCTTGAACAATTTCTGTCTCTCACACTCGTCAGAAAACAGATGGCAATATTGTTCACAAGTCATTGGAATGCTTCAGACTAACCAAAGCCTATAGCCTTGATTGCAAAGATGCATACTCTTATGCTATTAGGCACACTCACTCTAAGTTTTGAACAATGAGACTATAGCTCTGGTATTCTAGCAAAGGTGAAGCAATACCTAACATTAAATCTTATCAACAGTCTAAAGTACTGCATTAAAAATATGAGTAGATGCACTACCATGGAACTGTCACATACTTGAGGAAGATGACAAGAAACAAGTATCTTAAATGTAATTAAATTCCAGTGGGGATATCTGAGAGCAGTAAAGGCCATAGCAGTTTTAAATATTTAGAAGATGTTTACCAAGTCTCTAGGGAAAAGTAAGTACTATTAAGAGAAGGAAACCTTTAATTTGTCACTCTCCAGTCTTTTCCAGGTTAATTTGTGTCTGATCACAATGATGAACCTACAATATACTTGGTAAAATATGTCATATGTTCCTGTCATTGCTTTGTGTCAGTGCAATTTCACAATATTTCTTTAATGATAATATGATGTTCTGTCACATAGTTCGTATTTTTATGGTATTTTAAGATTTTAATAATGCAGAATTCTACTGCAAATAAAAAATGAAAAGAATGTACTCAGAATCAAACTTAAGGAACAGTGGCATATACTTTACATTACTTAGTTATGCATAGTAACTGGTTATGTGTGTTCACTATAGATAGTATTATATGAAAGACATAATATAATCACTGATAAACAGCAGAAAGACTGATTTGTTCACATAGCACATTTTTTATTTGTAGCTCTTAAACTTTGCATTTAAGCTGTAATGAATAAAATGACTTATAGTCTTGCATTTTACGCTTGTTATATTGCTGGTAAATGTTACGTTATTTTAAATCTCATTTTATCAGGAAAAATTACTATATAATGAACACCATCTCAGAATTCAGAGTTAATTTTCATTTCTTAAACTCTAAAAAGGTAAGTTAAGCGTGATCCTTAGAACATAACAGTGAAATACAAAACGTGCTGTTCTACTTGAAGATTTTTTTTCCCTGCTAGAGGAAGTCCCCTTAGGCTACCTGATGTGAAGGGCTGCCCTTCCTCATTCCAACTTCTTAGATAAACATACTCCAAGATCTTTGTACCTCAGAGTAAAGAGAATACTCAGACAGAGCAATTTCAGAGTTAGTATATATATATATTCTTCAATTTGTACTTAAATTTAGGGTCACGTGTAGACTTCAAACAAACAATTGGAATCCTATATGATATGTATGTAAGAGAGGGAATGAGGGAGATACTGAGAGACAGAGGGAAACACAAAATAAAAAAAAAACACAGAGAACAACGAAAATTGTTTTGGTAGATTTAAATATGTTAATTTTGTATACAAGACAGAAGTCAAAACAATCTTGACTTATGGTTAAGGTTCACATATGGTCTGTTAGCAGAAAGAATGAAGGCATAGCAAAAATACTGGAATCATGATAGTCTCTGAAAATGCATACACGAGTGCAGTTTCAGTCACATGTTCTAACTATGTAACTGTCCTAACCAGTTTGAAAACTGCATGTTGAACTGTAATTTTAAATAACAAACTGATATCTAAGTCAAACTGCAAAGAGTAAAATAAAAAAAAGAGCTTGCAGTCACTTAAATCAATCCCTCACTTACTCACTCACTCACTCACTCACTCACTCACTCACTCACTCACTGCATCATTTAGCCCATTTTATTTATCTAATCAACATTTGCCGAATAAGTGTCACATTTTTGTTTTTGACATCTCAGGACCTGAAAGTTTTATTGTCCATACTAAGTCTGATATTTATCCACTCAAGTCTATCTCTGGTAGCAGCTACTTAAATGTTGCAATGAGGCTGTACAACCACTGTTTAAATTTGCAAGCTGTAAAGCTAGTACATTCCAGAGACCTGGTATTGGTTGATACACAGTACATGTGTGATGTATGATAGAGAGGGCATATGGCATAATCACCATGCATTTCCTTGTTCCCTCAAAGAAAGTAGGAAAATGTGAGAGTCAATCCAAGATTCATTATATATAAATAAAATGTCATTTAGGTCCATGCACAATGTATAACTAATACACTATTTCTGGTCACTAACCTTGATGGTCACTAATTGAGTAATACAGCAAATATGCAGAGTTCATGGCCATCATCCAGAAAACTGGCACTTTGTACATGCTCAAAATATCAACATGGATATGCAATTTTTGTAACAACTAGAGAGATGATAGCTTGAGTTGCTATTTATGTGCTGTTTAACAATGACACAGTCACTTAGTCAGACTGCACTCCTGGGTTACCCCTGTTATGAAGCACTTGTGACTAGTGGGATTACCTCTTTAACAAAAAAAAAAAAAAAGTGTGTGTATTTGTCTAATGCCAAAGAAGCTGGAAAAATAAGTCATACAAAACACCGCACCCAGTATTGCTGTATGGTACTGATACCTGAGAAGTAAAGGCAGAGCAGCTGAGGAAGTAAACCCACACAAACACACACACACACACACACACATATATTATCTGGGAGGCTAACCTTTGATCGACAGCACAAATCAGAAATTAGTGAATGCCATTCACTGAATGCAAAAAACATCAATCCACAAATGGTCTAAAAACAAATAAAACAGATGTTTTTGTGGGGGTGGGGCAAGCATCCCTGTTCCCCCTTGTGGGGAATGCATCTTTGATAACCCCTGCTAATTATACATAACAAGTCTAAGACTGCATATTAGGATGGATCCAAACTGTACCATGATCTCTAACTTTCTAAAGCTGGCACCTTTCAAACAGCTGATTTTTGATCAGCAATATCATCACCCCATTGATAAAAACACTCAGTGCCCCATATATATATATATATATATATATATATATATATATATATATATAGAGAGAGAGAGAGAGAGAGAGATGTCTATCTCTCTCTCTATACATACATACTCTCTCATCATTTACCTTTTTTGTTTTCTTTCACAACTACACTTTTAAACTTTCTTTTCCTCTCTTTCACCCTTTTTCCTTTTCCGCTTTGTTTACACATTTTCTTCCCCTTCCCTTTTCTAATATGTTCCCGTCATTATTATATCTTTATTTCTTTACTATGTATTAACCTGTCTTTCTTGTTCATTTTCTGTATTTTATCTATGTCATATACTGGATCCTGTATACATTTTTTTTCTGTAACTTCTTCATTTTCTTCATAATCCACCCATGTATGTCCAGTTTTTTCCACTTTTTTTTTTTTACATTTCATGTCACATTTTTCTTGCTTCATGTCCCATTTTGCTACGAATAAAACATTTTTGTTTATCACAGGAAAACATGTTTTTGGCTGCCCTCTGTATTTAACAAATCCTTTGTTACCATCCACATTATTCACATGGAATATGTAGAACATTTTCATTTTCCATTTTCAAAATAATCCCAGATTCCTAGCCCCAGTCCTCAAACCTCGGTCATCATATATTTTTGTTGTGCTCATGAAATCTTTGTATATAGTCTTTAAATATTCTTTCAATTCCTCTTTTTCAACTTCCTTTCTAAATTGTATCAAGATTCTCTTTGTGGTTTCTCTAGGAAATGCCTGCACCACATACTCACTCCAAGGATTACATGTCATTCTAAAGAATCTCCATATATTGTCCTGTTTCAAAGAATATAGGTTCATAGGTTCATAGGATGGTACTAGGCTATTGGCCCTAGGGCCTATATAAGCCTAGCCAAAAATGTACCCTGGCTTTTGCCACCCAAGAAAATTATTTTCCTGTGCCCTGTCGAGCAGAGCCACAGAAGTGATCCCCGGGGTGAATTTCCTATCTCCCATCCAATCATCAAGATTTTTCTTGCAGAGTGCTAATGAGGAGCTCTGTTTGACATAGATAGGTAGTCTGTTCCAGAGTATGGGAAGTCTCAGGGACAGGAATATATCCCTCCAGCATATATCACAGTACATTTCTTTATTAATAAAATTAAAGGCTCTTACCTCCTTCGGTGAACACCCAGTAGTGCAATTATGGTATCCCACACTTCACACCTTTCGAGTCATTTGTCTTTCTTACCGCTTAATGTTACAACAGATTTCTTCTTCACTTCCTTCACTTCTTCGACTCCTCTCTCTCCCCTTCTTTCACCATCTGCACATATGATTTCTTTCTTACCATGCCCTCAGCAACCTCCTCTTGTTGTGTCTTCTCCATAATTTTACCCCATGAAGCCGCCACTTTTCTGGTTCACTCTGGTCGATCATTTCATTTAGATAAACATCCCACAACCCTCCAGACTAGAGGGTTGTTACAACACAATTTTGTTTTGATACCTCTTCATTGAAGAGGTTTTGCTGAAATATCTCCTCCATGTCATAAGCCGAAAAATCATCCTTCCTTCCACGATTCATCTCTTCATGTGGCTGTACTGCCTTATCTGATTCAAGAACTGCTTTGTTCTACTCCTTGCAAGGTACTTCTTCCTCCTTGCTTCCATCCATTGCCACACTCACCCTCATACCATCGCTAACAGTCATTCATACTTCTATATCTCACTGCATTACCTTTGTGTTTCTCCAAGATGCCTTCATGCTTGGAATGGAAACAGGAAAAGCATCTGCAAAGTGTGTCCTTCTATGAAAAGTAGGGGAAGTTTCCAGATGCCCTGGCAAAATTTCTGCAGTACCCTGTTAAAATTCCTACTAGTAGTATAAATAGTGCATCAGGTCTCCACTGAAAAAAAAGCCACTGGCCCAGTGGGACTAGCCTGGTTAACAAAAGATAAATAAAAAAAGTATTTTCAATGAGCAGATTTTCAAGCAGTTACACTTGATCAATTAGAGTTTAATTTACTGAGTATATGACAAACTGGTGTGTGTGTGTATGTGTGTGTGTGTGTGTGTGTGTGTGTGTGTGTGTGTGTGTGTGTGTGTGTGTGTGTGTGTGTGTGTGTGTGTGTGTGTATGTGTGTGCATATGAGTGCATTTGTATGCATGTATGTGCATGTGTGTGCGCGTGTGTGTGTGTCTGTGTGTGTGTGCATATATGCGTGTGTGTGTGTGTGTGTGTGTGTGTGTGTGTGTGTGTGTGTGTGTGTGTGTGTGTGTGTGTGTTTGTCTGTAATATTCATGCTCAAGAGAAGTCCAGAAAATGTTCAATGGCATCAGATAGGTTAGTAAATGTCTGCATTCAGAGCATTTAGATTTGTAATTGCACATAAATAGATCTTCACGAGAAATTTTGTTAACTTTGCAAAAGCTATGGGAAAGGTTTGGGAGAATGATAGAAAAGAGGTGTGGTTTTGTTAGAACTAGTGGGATTACTTATTTAAAACATTGTGTTTACAGAACTGAGATAGCTAAAAGTCAGACCAGGAGAAGCATGTTGAACAAGTTTGGTTTGTTCCTTCATTTGTTTCAGAGGGAAATTATCTTTTTTTTCACATGTATGAGTGAAGATCAAAACAAAAAATACATCTTGTCTCACACTTGCTTAGTGATCATCATTTCCATTCTGTTTCATTTTATCTCGCATTAAATTAACTGTTGCCATCTACTCACATTGTCAAAAGTATAACATTGTACTCAGAAGATTTTAGAGTAGCTGGCAAGGATTATTGGTTAAAAAATAAGATTACTGTTTATGTGGGAACACTTATGTCAGCATGGTTATTGCAAAATGAGTTTGGCCATCATAACAACTGAAGTAATGAATAGCAGTAGCCACTGCCTAAGCAAAAGTACTCTGATCTGCTAGTTTTGATAAATACACAGTACCTTGATGTTGAGGTAACAAAAAATGCCATGTCTGGCTTGTACATATTGGGATACCAAATTTGTGAATTTGTGAAAGAGACAGCACAGATATAAGATAATAGAGGCAAGTTTGCCTTTTCTAGAAATAATGGATCGAAATAAAATACATATGGATGTAATGACACAAGCAGGGGTGTAATATTATAGCAATAACCCATGCCTGGGTGTGGGTAATGCCGGATTTACCCACGGTTGGTGTGGTTTGGTCATGAGGGGGAAGCCCGAGTGGCCAAACAAAGCCAACCGTGGGTAAATCCAGCATTACCCACACCCAGAAGTGGGTTATTGCTATTATACAATGACATTATTTAAGAAAAAAAATAATTACTTTTCTTAAATAATGGCATTGTATAATGCCTCCTTGCTGCCCTTCCGCAGCTGTAAAAAAAAAAAAAAAAAAAGAGTTATACTAATGGAAAAAGTCCGGGCGACCGGACCTTTTTCCATTACTATAACTCTGATTTACAACGTGCACGCTGACCAATCAGCATGCACGTTTTGGAATATTAATGGGGGGGGGTCACTGTATAACTGACAGTTTACTGAAAGGATTAAGGCTATGAGCTGCTAATCAGTTTTGTTCTGTAGTCTTGGGTTTGAAGCCCCTAGTTGTTAATCACCTGCTATTTAACATTGAGCAAGTCACGTAACCAAACTGTACTACTAGGCCACCCCGGTTAAAAAGCACTTGGTCTAGTGAGTTTACCTCAATAACAAATAAATAAAGTTAAAAATGTAAGGAACAGATAAACAAGAAGGACAATTGCTGTTGTGAGTGATGGCAATACAGTCCACATGAGCCTGTTAGATGTACGACTGTTGTTTCATTTAGTGCTGATAATGCAAAGTAATTTCAGTGAAAATCATTTTCAGGACTAATGGATTTTGTACCCACTGTTCTGGAACCATAAAGATGGTATGTAACTTTGGAGGGTGGGAGGGAGGTTGAGCTTGTCACTTGTATAAATTACTATTTAACTGGCTGAAAGAGATTTTCAGTAATTATTTTGTGGAATTTCACTCCCTAAAACTCCTTTGATAAACTGACCTGACTCTCCATTCATACAGTGAATGTATTTAGAATCCTTCCTCATAATGAAAAAATAGAAAAGAAAAGAAAATCAAAGACCATCATTTTAGATAACATGAAAAAGGAGGTATTGATGATGAGAGAGATTATTATGCCTGCCCTTAACAGGAGCAATTTTGCTCCATCCACATCAAAGAGCAGAATCATTCTTGATGGCTTATGAAGACCAGACCTCAGTGAACTAGCATTAAAATCTTCTGAAGAAAGGCAGTCTTTGACATGATACTCTCATGAGGGGTGGGACAGGATCTCAGATTTTGAAATAAATTAACAGTTGGGAGCAAGAAATGTAACAATAAGAACCTTCCTTGATGGGTCCTGACTTGATTATCCACCTTGCCTCTCAAAATTTCAAACATTTAATACAAACTTTAATTTGGGAGAGCACTCAGTGTGCCTATTCTCTTTGATATAAATGAGTCTTACATAAGCACACACACACACACACACACACACACACACACACACACACACACACACACACACACACACACACACACTCACACACATTCATACATCCCAAAAGTTCTTTATTCCTTCTTGTACAGTTCAACTCTCAGTGCTTTGCCTTTGGATTATCAGCTGAAGCTTGACACTGATTGGCCAGATCCAGATGGCTGGTCTCCTAAGTCACCCAGTTGGGGATTGGTGGTATTTAAAATTAGGAGCTCTCTTCCTCAGACTGCTCCCTAAACCCATGTTGCTGGGCAGGGGGACTTTGTCAACTTATTCCAGTGCTTCTGTCAAGTAGATGTCTGATATCTAGAGGCATTCTAAGCTGCAGACACAGAAGAGCATGCCTCACTTTACACCATCCCTTCTTTGGCTAGCATGAGAATCAGTGCCAGTTCCAAATCACCTGATGGCTTACTTCTGTCTGACACATGCTTGACCCCCATGAGCTCATACCTTTGCATAACAGGAGTCATGAAGCTTTCTTTTCCTCCTGCAGCATCTGTGAAGACTCAGGGGAATTTGAAACCACTGTATCAAAAATGGGCAGGAATAATGAGTCCAGCTTCCAGCCACATCTCAGAAAGATGACCCATCCTTCAGCAATTGCTCCACACTTAGAAGAAAAAGGCTGGATTGGCCCTTTCCTCCAAATGTTCTTGGCAGAAGTTCTGAAAAACACATTTGAGGAGTTTTGGGTTATTTCACTCTTGGTACAAATAATATGGTATATTTTTAAGACAGTCTAAAGACACCCTGAATTTGTGCCATCAGTCCAGAGAATGTCTAATGTCAAAATGTTAAAGCAACTCACTAAGCATTCTTTTGCTGACAGCTTGTGAACTCTAAGATCCAACACAAGTCACATACACTACATCATTCACTTTGAACCTGACAAGAAGTCTGGAGCTAGCATAAGACTGACAAGAGAGTTCATACCTGTACCATAATGGGGCTTGGGACTCTGCGTTGTTCATTTCATCTGTTTTTGTTGCATTGCCACCTAGATATGAGGGTGCTAGAAAAGGTTTGACAATTTGCCTAAGTCTGAACTCATTATAGAAGTTTCAACACACTCTTGTCATATTCACAGCAATATACTATATGAGTCACCCTGTAATTTTTTAATGTTCTTTTTGGAAAAGGTCTTGTGTCAGATGTTATAGCTGATATTATCACTGCTGAATGTGGAAATCAAGAATATGATGTTGGATGGTTATTTCTTATGGGGTAAATACTGTTTAGCAAACCATTCCCTGAAGTGGTTAACAATCTCATGACAAGGGAAGCAGGTTGCCCTTCAGTGGAAGGCTTGGTGTGTATCCTTTCTATTATCTTCATACCTTCTTATTCTGAAATTGGCCACCTCTTAAATAAAAAAAAATGATTTTATGGTGTCCAAAACAGGATCTTAAGTATTATATGATATTCCCCCCTTTCTAGTACCAGCCCAGTTACCCATGATGATGACTCCTCTAGCCATCCTACCATAGTCCTGTCTAAAACCTGAAACTGATCATTGGTGTGATAGTTCTTTCAATTGATCTCAACTTGGACTGAAAAGCCATCACAGAGGACCAGAAGGCACTAGATATGATCATATTCAGCTACATTCTAATGCTTATTGTTGCTCCCACTAAAAGAGATCCTTTAGCGGATTTATGCATTATTGTGGTGCTGTCTGATCAAGTCCAGGCCATCAAGATCAAAGAGACCATAGATGTTGTCTCCCTAGAAGTACAAGCAAGGATTTTACTCTTCATCTTTTCTGGTTTATTCTCATCTCTTTCTGGTAGAGCCATAGTGGGCTTTCCTTAGTGCTTGATACCAGTCCCAGATCTGCCCCCCAGCTGTGTAGTTGGATGGCAAAAAAGGTCCACTCTCCTGCTCTGTCTCTTCAACCCTTCAGCTCTTCAACAGAAGAATAACAAGAAGGGATTTCTACTTCTTTTAAACTGTAGCAAACTGCTTCCTATAGCTTACCACACATAAAGCACTTTCTTAAAGCCAGTAAAGAAATGCAATGACTTTAGAGCTTTAGCAATTGCAGGAACTAGATTTCCTGATCTTGCCTCCTAACACCTTGAATCTGGGGTGGCTTCCCCTTCTTCCCATCCTTGCTGCTTTTCTGCTTTCTGGATCTGGAGAGGATAGATGATATCCAATCTCATTCTGAATCTCAGTGACTTCAGCTAGCACAGCTGTTATAACAGGATTCAGATGTCTACCCTGCAGGAGCATTTTGCATTTGCTCCCTCAGGATACACAGACTTTGTCACTAGAATTAATGGATATGTATTGGCATATCAACATTTAGGGTCTATACAGAAGACACCTCTGGTTTTCTTTGTGTAAGCATTTTCAGCATAGTATTGCCATTTTTGCATTCATTAGCACTATCACATTCTTCATTAGGGTGCTGATCCTTATCAAAAGTTTGGAAGTATAATGGTATCATAATGATTCCTCACCTGGATGACATGCAACTGGTTGCCCCATTCATGTACTCCCTGGAGGTTACCTTCCATATGAAACAGGATTGGATGTGACTTGTTAAGGTGAGCAAGAATTGGAAGAAGTCATCTATGATTCAGAGCCAATGAAAATCCTTCATCTGGGTGGAGCTGGACACTCTCTGCTTTCAATCATTCCCACCTCTGGAGAATACCCTAATGGTCACAGAGTTGACAGACTTGGTGATTCCGCAACACATATTTTAGGTTTGTACAGTTCTCATCCTTCTGGGTTTAATGGGGCCCACAACATATATACCACTAATTGTATGTCTGAGTAATGTATTATAGTGGACAGTGATGTGACAGTGTCTATCAAGCTACCACATGTTCAGGGAGATGCTTTTATCAAGCCTTTGTTGATGGGCATGGATTCGTAGCTTATCCTCATGAACTTTCTGGTGCTGTGTTCACTTAGTCTTTGGTGTACATCTTCAAAAAGTATTATTTATTTTGGAAAGTCAGGTTACATTTGGGAAATCAGTGTTCACCAGGACTTAGCTATCTGAGATCTGTGCTTGTTTGACTCTCCAGCTCCTTTCACCAATGTAGATAATGTTTGGGATTCAATCCATCCAACCAAGGAACAATCAGGAAGGGTTCTCAGTGTTAGATATAAAGGATATGTTCTTATAGTTATGCTCTAACTGTATAAAGTGTCAGGTTCTGACTGCTTGAGAATACAGAATCCAGTCAATGACCCATCACAGAAAGTCCTCTCATAGGTGAACTGTTATGGTATTAATGTATCTATTACACATTCAGACATTGTTTACAGTTAACTTATCTACAGAAAATTTTAATGAAAATAATTCAAGATCTCAGGACAGCACACTTTCTAAAACAAGACAAACCTTTCTAAGGTGCAAACATGGATATCAATCAGTAAGAAAAGTACAATGGTTTTCAGTTGAGGTGATATCAAAATTATGGAAACATGCTGGAGTCGGACCCAAGATGGCCATGTGGTAGCAGCACCAATTCATTGCTCTGTAAAAATATATATTTAGACAGGAATTCAGTTAAAAAATATTAGTAATTCTTATCAAAATATATTAATAATAGTCCAAACTTCAAGACTATCAAACTTGGTGATCCTATTCAGAGAAATGCCTGTCAAATTATTAGAGATTTTTTTCTGGTGAGTCATGAACAGCTATAAGCACTCTCAAGCAGCTAGAGCACCGAAGAAAGAACTGCAACAGGTGACTACTACTTTACAAGTTTTGTCTTTAAAAATACATGACTTTATGCAAAATCTAGAAAACCTTCAAAAACAGCACGAAACAAACTGTAGTCTTTAAGGAGCTAGTACAACAATATTAAAATAAAATCTCTGATATAGAAACCGGTTTAATTGTCATTGATGGGAGGTTGAAAGAAGAAGAATTGCAAACTGAATTACTTTTTAAACAAAATACATGGCTACAAAATAAACTGGATGACCTTGAAAACCAGGAAAGGAGGTGCAATATAAGGATATTTAGCCTCCCTGAGAAAACAGAGGGTGAGGACATTATAGGTTTGTTAAACTCCTGGATCCAGGGGTGTAGCTAGGATTTTCAAATTTGTACTCACAGCTCTCAAACTGCTACCCCCCTCCCCAGCCAAGCTACAGCCATTCTCGTAATTCACGGTTCGGTCTTTTAGTGTCGAT
This sequence comes from Protopterus annectens, assembly GCF_019279795.1. Taxonomy (NCBI): domain Eukaryota; kingdom Metazoa; phylum Chordata; order Ceratodontiformes; family Protopteridae; genus Protopterus; species Protopterus annectens. The sequence goes on along the minus strand of NC_056741.1, from coordinate 983,116,627 downwards.
GAAGAGGCATTCGCTGAAATGCCTCTTCAGTAATATAATATAAATTCACTCAAACTTGGTTCCATGAATTGAAAATTAACCTGAAATGTCAGTTCTTTTTAAAATGCAGCATGGTAGTTGGGGTAGAGAATTTATGCTTTTGTTTTCTGTAACTAAGGTACAGATTTGGAGCTTGAGTAAATTACTAACCACCTGCTACCCCTAACTAAGATGTTTCATTCACACCCCCCCCTACAGTACCTACCTTTTAGTGCAAGAAATATGGACAAAGCCTAAAATAAACAGGGACAGATATTAAATAATGCTCTCGTGAACTTAGAAAGTTGCTAGAACAGGATTTGTGCTAGTATGAGAAAGTTGCTAGAATAACAGGATTTGTGCTAGTATGAATTTTTCTAAAGGACAAGAAGTCTGAAACTCAAATTTCTGTCATTATTTAGCAACTTCAGCCTTCAATGATTTTCTAGAAAATCACAAAATTTATGAGGAACAGACAAAAAATATGGGGCAAAAATCTGGACATTCTGCAAAATTTGGACAGTTGAGAGGTATGCTACCTACCTAACACACACACACACACACACACATACACACACACACACACACACACACACACACAAAACCTCTCAACCTCTTAGAGCAACAAACTCATAAATAAAACTGAGGCAAAGGCCCAAAAATAAGGACATTTTTTTTTAATATTGCTCTTATAAACTTAGAAAAGATAATAGAATAGTAGTAGGTCTTGCATTTTTGAAAGGTATGAAATCTGAAACTCAAATGTCTGCCATTATTTTTTAACTTCAGTCTTTAACAATTTGCCACTAATTTGCCAGAAAACTGCAATTTTATGAAAAACAGACCAAAAATGTGATGCAAAAATATAAAATTGCCAGACAATACAGCTGGGGACCTATCAAAGAAGGGACACCATTTTAATATGAGCACAGTTAACTTAGAGCAGCTAACAAAATTAGAGAATCTACATGGATTTCTGAAATAAAAGTAATGTATAACTCTGATCATTACAGTTATTTATAAAAAGTAAACCCTCCACGTTTTCTTCCAAAATTGCTATTTTGCAGAGAGATTATTAGGGGGAGAGTAACATTTTGAGCCAAAATTGGGGACAATTGAGACGTTTGGATATTCCTAATTCTATAAAGCGATTTATTTGCACATACCTCTCAACCTCTTAATGCAGGAAATCTGGACAAGGCCAAATATATTGGGGAAACATACAAACAGTACTAAAAATTGACCTTGTATAAACTTAAGACAGTTAATAGAATATCAGGTCTTGCTTTAGCATGCATTTTTCTGAAGATTATGACATCTGAAACTTAACGTCGGTCATTTTGTGACTTAATTCCTAAATGATTTGCCAGAAAAGTTTTATTTTGCATTTTACAGCACGAACACCAATAAATATCTGTTAAACAAAGCAATGCAGTCTCACAATGAAACTAGACTTAGCATTAAAACTTCTCTGTCCTTGAAACTCACATTCATTGAGACAGCATTGAAACCCACATTCAAAGAAAATACATTTTGCCAGTGGCAGATAAAGATTAACTTTGGGCTGTTTTCAAATCATAGGCCCCTTGCACATGAAACATACACATGCTCTTTGATACACCTTCCATCATAAAAGTCTACTCAAACATCTACAGTCCACCAGTATCAGTAAATATGCACAATCTCTGAACTAGTAAAAGCCATCTACATAATTCCACATTAGAGACATCTGTAACTAATGAAGAGACTGCTGCTAGCAAACAACTTTATATTTCATGGTTTCATCTACAAATAATGTGCCTGTTGCCCTTGAGGAATAAATTGCCTATGTTGCATTAAAAACAATGATACGCTAGTAATATTGCAATAGGGAATGGATGGCAAACTGATAACAGGTTCATAGTTACTACTAGATATCTTCGCCAAAACAGGCTACAGCATCCACCCCCCCTTTACAACACAGTACAGTATCAGCAATACATCTACCTAATGTGGGAGAAGAACCCACAACTTCCTGCATCAAAAGCAAGCACACTATCTGTTGTGCTATTAACAGTACAAGCAAAAGCATAAGCAGCACTAAACTTAAGTTCCCCTGCAGCTCTCAGCACCTTGTAAAATGCTGACACTCAGCTGTATCTCTGAACTTTGCAGCACAAGAAATCTGGAAAGAGCCAACATTTATTGGGGGGGGAGGGGGACAAAAGCCCAAAAAACAGGGACACATTTTAAACATTGCTTGTATATTTTTGGAAAGTTGCTAGAATAAAATGCTGCATTATCACGATGCATGTCTTGATTCCAGAAACATATGCACTATAGTCAGTGCAACATACCACTATGCTAAATCAGCAGTTTGAAAAATAGGAAGACAAACTTAATAGCTATCATTTAGATAGCTCTCAACCTCTTAGCACAAACAACCTGGACAAACAAAGCCAATAATGAGGGAATACAAGTTCAGTTCTCACTTCACACCTTAGCACAAACAGCCTGGACAAACAACAAAAACAATAATGGGAGAAATACAACTTCAGTTCTCACTTCTCACCATAGCTCACAACCATTATAAAAGCAAATCTGAACAAAGTTCTGAAATGGTGTTGGTTAGGGACTTTAGGCTCTTCTTACCCTGAAGCAAAGGTACAGGGTTTGAGCCTGAACACCTATAAACAGCAGATGTATTATGTGGGGGCATTCACACACACACACACACACACACACACACACACACACACACACACACACACACACACACACCAGTTCAAAGCCACTTTGAATAGAATAATTGCGTGATCGTACACACACTAGTTCAAAGCCACTTTGAATAGAATAATTGCGTGATCGTACACACCAGTTCAAAGCCACTTTGAATAGAATAATTGCGTGATCATACACACATCAGTTCAAAGCCACTTTGAATAAAATAATTGCGTGATCATGCACACACCAGTTCAAAGCCACTTTGAATAAAATAATTGCGTGATCGTACACACACCAGTTCAAAGCCACTTTGAATAAAATAATTGCGTGATCGTACACACACCAGTTCAAAGCCACTTTGAATAAAATAATTGCGTGATCGTACACACACCAGTTCAAAGCCACTTTGAATAAAATAATTGCGCGATCGTTCACACACTAAAGCCTTCACATAATGCACTTGAATAAAGCCTTACTACACTTGAATCGTTCACACATTCAAAATTGCGATTGTTCAAAGCCACCAACACATACACTGTGCACTTACTTCAAATTCAATTGATTGCCTTCCAACTTCATTTGCTTGCTTTGGTTCCCGCTCACAGCCAGCCAGCCGGGCATGATGTGAGCTCACTTCTGACTGGCTGGTATCCTCCTTATAGAGCCAGCACCTCCTTAAAAAGGAAGGAAGAAATATGTACATACGTTTGTTTTTTTTTTTTCAAAAATGCTACCCCCTTCTAAAATAGTTGTACTGAAATCAGTACAGTGCGTATGCCTCCCGATGTCCCTGCCTGGATCCCATACATTTTAAAACTGCAAGGTTTATCTTATGGCATCAAGAGAGCTCACACACCTATAAGAAAATCAGCATTAACTTCTTCCTCCTCACCACCAAGATCAATTGTCATAAAATTCTTGTCATATCTAGATAAAGAACGTTTATTAAAAACAGCATTGAGAAATGCTCCTTTGAGATTTAATTAAAGGTACATCAGGTTTGACAATGACTATTCTGTCAAAGTATTAGAAAGGAGGAAAATACTGACCACTTGTAAAGTTATTAAAAGAGAATAACATTACAACTCAAATAAAGTATCCTGCAAGAATTAAAATTCTTCTCTCTAATGGATTGAAAATCTTTAACAGTCTAGAGGAAGCATCTGGTTTTATTAAAAACAGCAGTTTAATTTCTAGTCCTGAGGACATGGACTGTTCCAGTTCTACATTAAAGAGATCTTCTAAAACAATACTTGTACTGATACAAAAAAGAAGCAAATTATTAAAATTGCATCTGTGAATATCTGTCTCTCAAAGCATCTATTGATAAGTAAAGTTTTATTTTACTATTATTAATCTGACGTTTCACATTAGACATGAAGTAAGTTTACTTTTATTAATTTCATTATTAGAGTTTAACTTTAGTTAACATCTAATAATAACTCTTTATTAATATAAGCAAACAATATTAAATGAAAATAAAGAATCATATAGTTCTTAAGTTTCTGTGACAATAGTAAGTTATTAGTTTATGAATCTGAGTACACTGTAGTATGATGGGGTGTTTTTACTGTTAAAATACTTTTCTTTACTACTGCTGAATGTTACACATATTTTATCATAATAACTAATATAAATAAGCCTTAATTTATAAAAAAAATAGCTTATTTTATTTGTTTTAAACTTTTACAAGCAAAAACGGCCTGGAATCTGTAGGTTTGTTTGTTGTGATACAGTTACTGTATTATACTTAGAAAATGGCAGTGAGGCACCAAGACTTTTTTGGCATATTTCTTTCCATTTTACATAATTAATTTGAGCTTTACTCACCTCAAGAAGCCTCATCAAGCATTTTTAATCCATGTAGATTCATTAAAATGACTGTGAGATTCTTTGGCCATTTTTTTATGCTGTAGCAGACAGGAAATATGGAGAAATATTTTAGAGATGCACCCCTTGCTCTAATCTTTCTACTTTAAGCTGTAAATATCAGGAATGACAGTTATTACTAAACAGAGTTCACATTTTACTAGTAATATTATTACATTTTTTTGTTATATATGTGATAGTTACACTAATCTGCTTAATTCACCACTGAGAACTAAGGTACTAATATTATTTACATCTGATATTAGCTTTATATATCAGTATAATATGCTTCTGTATGATACTTGGTATCTGTTTTATTCAACACAATCAATTAAAAAAAGAGTTGTTAAATGTAATTCTTACTTGGCACTGTATACATAAAAGATTTTGTCTAGAGACCATTTTTTAAACAATTTTTGATTTAGCTGAAGCTTTAGAGGTCACTCTTTGTTCTCTCCTGTTACCTACTGTTATGTATTATTAAAGCAAATGATTAAACATTGAGTTATTACATGTAATTCTTACTTGGCACTCTACATATAAAAGAATTATCTATAGATCATATATTTTTTCTTTTTCTCTCCTCTCTCTCTTTAACATAATGACTGTATAATTCAGTGAATACATTTAAAATTATATTGATTCACTAATTATTTCTTTTGGAGCTTAATATTTCAAACTGTTAGATAGATTATTATATGCCTCACAAAAGTCACTTTTAGTGCTAAAGTAGTTCATTTAGCTTAACTATAGTAATGAGAATGCAGTTAAAGTGCCTTACATTAATGAAATCAAAGTATTGATGTCTTTTAGACTTATATCCTTAATATTTATATGGCTTGTACTTATATATGGTATATTTAATGTTCATTTAATCACATATTTATGTAAAATTGAAGCAACTTACTACTGCCTGAAAAACATCAGGTTTCAATACTTATTAATGACATTAGCTAGACCTTTTCCAATTATTTTAACTTAGTTAAAAAGTCTCACATATAAGACTTATAAGAGCTATCAGATAGGGTTATGACAGTTAGGGAAAACAGTCTAAGTGATCTTAGCTTATCAATTAGACTGAGAATCTTTAAGATTCCATGTTTGATTTTGGAATATATTATTGTTTTCTTTGAATATATATTTTGTATCATATTCTCTTTTTTTCTATATGGGCCTGAATATATGCAGCTCTATTTTATAATTAGTAATGCTGTCTTGTCAATTCACTATGTTTATTTACAAATGCTTATACATTTTTGTATATTAGAAAGAGTTGCAGGAACAAACTATCAGTCATATTATTCTTTATTATATTTAAAATATCTTTCATATACACTTATGTCATTAACTATAACTTATCTTAATGTAAATGGTTTGAATAATCCAAGGAAGCGGTCTAACTTATAAAAATATTTAAATGTTAATAAATCGCAAGTTGGTCTTCTACAAGAAACACATTTTAAATTTACAGAAAAAAAATTTGGATTCCCAATCATTATTAAATATTTAATACTAGCACACTCTTCATATAGATCAAAGAGGAGAGAAGAAATTTGTTGTACATCCACAAATTATATACGAATATGATGATCGAGTGGGATTACTAGCTATCATTAATTTTAAGCTTAATAATAGAATCTGGACATTAGTTAATGATTATAGGTTTCCAAGATTTGGAGTAACAACTGCAAAATACCACATCGATCAAATAAGCAATATCCACAAAAGTAATCTTTTACTAGGTGGAGATTTCAACTGTATATTAGTCACTTCTGAAACTACAAATAATCACCTGTTTAGACTTACTTCCACAGCAAAACTTCTCAAAAAATAGATTGAATCTCTTAAACTATATGATACATTTACTTCTAAACATACCTCTTTATGTTTCTCTCATACAGATCAGATTTAAAACACAAACGAGTAAACAAAATTTTAGTATCTAATGACTTAAAGTTTATATATCATACTCCCTTGTCCATTTTCTGATCATGACTGTCTCACACTCAAGTTACAAATTAGATTTACTAAATTAACCTCTCTAACCAGAATGCCAGCATGTATTTCTAAAATCAAAGATTTTAAAGCATGTCTTCTAGCAGAGCTACAGTCCTTTATGGAATTTAATTATACTTCTGATAATATAGTAATATAATAATGGTCTTGGATGCCATGAAAGCATATATTTTATGGTAAAACTGTCACCTGGTATAAAAAAAACTAAAAGAATGTGACGCAGAAATGCAAAACATACAATCACAAATTTCAATAATTAAGACTAGATCTACACACAACATAAAATGATAAAAAGAAAGTAGATGAATTGTATAAAAATACCTACATATCCTAACCAATAAAACTAATTTAGCATTAGAAAGGTTGAAAATAAACTCTTATGTAATAACACCAAAATATATGCATAATCTATCAGTGAGAGCCAGAATTCAAACTAGGTCTAACAATATTACAACATTATTACAGGAAGGCTTCAATAAATTGGTCTCTGATACAGGTGATATTCCTGATGTCTTCAGATTTCATTATGATAACCATTATAACTCAAACAATCTAATAAATGAGGACTTTGCTACAATGTTATCTTCTATTAAATAGAGGTAATTTCAGAGAAACTCAAATTGGAGCTTGAAAAACGAATATCTTTAAATGAATTCAAAGTTAAAATTAGAAATGTTAAACCTAACACAACCCCTGGTGCAAATATTATTATAGAAATTTGCAAATTATTTCTTTCAACTATTGCATTTTCCTTCAGAAAACATTTATTGAAGTATAGACTCATAATATAATACCATCCTCATGGAGATATTCACTTATTAGTCCTATACATAAAACTTATAAAGATCCACAACTTTGTAGCTCTTATAGACCCATTTCTCTTTTAAATAATCATTAAAAAATTTCATGTCCATCTTCATTGATAGAATGAAAGTTCCAATATGAGAATTAATAAACAATGATCAAACTGGATTCATACACAAGAGGCATACTCATGATAATATTAAAAGAATTCTCATACTCATTGAATTTTTAAACAGAGAAAATGATGAAGCTTTAGTAATTAGTTAAGATAAAAAAAGGCCTTTGATTTGGTCAGCTGGGATTATCTTTTTGGTATACTGAATCAATTACCATTTTCTCAATTTTTCATTTCTATGTTAACATCTGTCTATAGTTATAACCTAGCCTATGTCAAATTAAGACCTTTTACTTCAAAATGTATTCCAATAACCAAAGAAACCAAGAAAGGTTGCCCATTATCCACCATTTTATTTGCTCTTGCATTTGAAGTTTTTGCTTACCTAATATGAAATAACACAAATATTAAAGGCATAAATACTTATAATCACTATAATTCTAAAATAGCTCTCTTTACTGATGATATCTTACTTATTTTGCCCAGTTCAGATACAGATTTAAATTAACTAAATTATATAATAAATTATTTTCGAAGCATATCTGGTCTTTGCTTTAATAAACAAAAATCTAAATATATCATACTTAATAATAAGTTCCAAAATCCATCTAATAACCATAATATCATTGGAGAGCAAATTAGTTCTCTGAATTATTTGAGTATAGTTTTATGCAGTTCAATAAGTAAAACAATATATTAACTATGAAAATATTATTTTGTTAACTAATGCTCACATAGATAAATGGAATAATTCATTCTTCTCCTTTGAAGACAGATTTCAGCTGTTAAAAATAACACTATTGCCAAACATTTTATATACAGCTTTAGCACTAAATGTTTCTCCTGAGAATAAATATAATAAAGTTATAAATAAATGATTAATAAACATTGTATAGCATCCTAATAATAATAGAATTGCACATTTCCATCATGCCAAGACTTGTGACCAAGGGGCTCTAAAGTTCTCAGACATAGATACATATATCAGACCTTCGATATTTAAAGATGTTATAAATTGGATTGATGCAAAATATAAATCTAATTGGAAATCCTTACATCTTAATATTTTACTAAATGAAAATAACTGGCTAGAAAAAACTTTTCTAAGTAGTCATTCTAATAAATTCTCGTACTTTCTTTGTCATATTATACAGTACAATATAACAAAACCCATAAAGCTAAATTCATTAAATCACATCATTACTAATTTTAAAAAGTTTGTTAACACTAATATAGATGTTTTAAATCTGGTTAGATTTATTAATATCTTTTAAAATCATAAAGAATTTTCCAGATAAAAAACACACTAATATATTAGAAATGTGGGAAACTAAGAAGTGTGTTTGCTGCCAGCTTTGGCAGAAAGACGTGAACTCACTGGATATACAACAAATTATTAAGGAATATAATCTATCATCACAAGACTGGCTATTATTACAGAGTATACTAACTTACTCACAAGACCTTTGTAGAATCATTAAAAACTCATCTGTCTCTCAACCTTCTCTGGTATTCTATCTGAAATCTTATATAATAACTTTAAAATTGGTAACACCACTGCGATGCCCCTGCACTGGTCCAGTAATCAAGTAGTCTCAAGCCTCATCACTAACACCAGTGAGGGATGAGTACATTGGGAGGATGACAAGTACACACACAGTAAAGTACAATTTCCCTTAATAGCACACAGAGATCACAGTCAGACTGGGGCTGGTTTCTCTCTCTTTTTATGATCCCCAGGAAGACTCTCCATTGGCACAGCTATAAGGTTGAGATCTTACCTGAGTGGTCAACCAAAACATCCAGTACCTTCTCTGTCCAACCAGTGCTTCGTGTCCCTGCCCAAGTAGCTCTCTCTCACACACACACACACACACACACACACACACACACACACACACACACACACACACACACACACACACACTTTGAGATTTGATCTATATACAAATGCACAGACACTCCTGGGGAAGGCTGGAACAGGTTCACTAGCTATGCTTCCTTCTGCCCAGACTAAAAGGTAGTTAGCACTGCCACCAACCAGCTCTTACTTATCAGCTACTAGAAGGCCCTTCCCAAAGGGTGACCAATTCTACTGTGTAATGCTACTATTATCCAACTGGTAAGTGTGTCCAAGACTTGAAGACTATTCAGGAGTGGCCTGTACAGTGTTACCAAATACATATGCAAGTACTCTAAGAGCTTAAATATCTCTAACAAACCAGCCACAATTAAAAAATTAAATATATTTAATAATAAATAATGAAAAAGATACTACGCAACTCAATACAATGACAACAGAGTTCAGAATCACAGGAAAAACTTTAAAACAACATTGCAGGGCAGTCTCACATAAATACAGAAAATATCTAGACTAATCTTGCTATATTCCTGTCTATCTCTAAGAGAAATACTATGATCTAAGTCTTACTTACAGAGCAAGGCAAATACAGATGAGAAGTGCTGATGAGATGGATGTGTTCAGCTCCAAGACAAGATGAAAAATGCACAGACTTTCTCTCTGAGATAGTTCTTAAATTAGTAATATACATTACTGCTGGGTTAGCTAGATGTCATTGCTATTTAACTCATGCCTCTTGCTCCCAGGCTAAACAGATACCAACAGAATTTAACATGTCTATGAAAAATACTTATCTCTTAGAAGCTGACACTTATCTTTTAGAAGCTTGCCTGAAACGGAGGTCGTAAAACAATTAACACTTTTACATTTTAAACCTAGCAATTTTTTCTGTCTCAAGACAATAACAAGAAACTCTAGCTATAGACATTTTGTCTTCTTGCTGAACTGAGAGCTACCACAGTCATAAACAATTTCAACTTATTTTCTTAAGTTTTGCAAGTTAACTCTGTATGTTTCAGCGTCTTACTATCAAAATATACATTTGCATAGGCATATAGTTGATATACATTTTTGTTCTTTACCAGTAGGGTACACTGTGGTTACATTCTTGAAGCTCAGCACATAACATACAATTTAACATAACATATAGCTTTCTTACATTTGTAAGACAAGCATACAAACCATATTACTATTCACTAATAACTTGGAATTATTTACAAAATTCCAGCAAGCTGGGCTGGCAACTTCACAATTCTGCCTCCCCCCCACAAGACCTCAAGCTAGTTTTTCAAGTGACCATTGAAAAACCTTGCTTGAGAGGGTTGAGCCTATCAGGGAATACATTACCCCATTACTTGTCTTGAGAGCTCATCTGCATTGGCATTGCTAACCCAACTGCAGTGCTACACTGTCATATCATATTCTTGCAATCCTAGGCTCCACTTTAGTAACTTGGCATTTTTCTGGCTGGCTTGGTGTAGCCATGTTAAGAGATTGTGGTCTGTAACTACAGTGGATTTCCTTCCGTACAGATACAGCTGAAGTTTCTGCAGTGCTCACACTATGGTTAGACTTTCCTTTTCTACAGCTGCATAGCATTCCTCCCTGGGTTGGAGCTTACGACTGAGATAAACCACTGGGTGCTCTTCTACCTCTGAGGAAATATGGCTAAGTACAGCCCCCACCCCATGGTTTGAAGCATCCCCCTACACAACAAAATCTTTGCTGTAATCTGGACTGGCTAACACAGGTGGTCCTCCTAAAACTTCTTCAAGCTTCTGGAAGGCCTGCTCACATGCTGGGGTCTACACTACCTTATCTGGCCTGTTTCTCCTTGTCAGGTCTATGAGGGGAGCAGCTATGGTACTATAACTGGGGACAAACTTTCTGTAGTACCATGCTGTCCCTAAAAATGCCCTCACCTGCTTTTTGGTAACAGGTGCAGGCCAGGATAGGAGACCTCTGCCATACCCACCTGACATTTGCTGGGCTTAATGGTCAACCCTGCTCTTTGTCATCTGTCCAGCACCTCCCTGACATGCTGAATTTGCTCTTGCCAGGAATGGCTGTAGATGGCAATATCATCTAGGTAAGCAAGGGCAAAATCTCCTGCTCCTGCTAAGATATGATTTGCCAGCCTCAGGAAAGTTGTTGGGGCATTTTTCATCCCAAAGGGCATCTTTGTGAACTCATACAAGTGAAAAGGAGTCACAAAGGCTGACTTCTCTCTAGCACTGGGAGCCAGGGGTACCTGCCAGTAACACTTGGTAGTATCATTAGTGGTAAGATACATAGCCCCACCCAGCTGCTCTAGAGCTTCATCTGTCCTAGGCATGGGGTAAGCATCTCACTCTGTGTGACTATTTAATTTCCTGTAGTCCACACAGAACCTGGTGCTGCCATTCTTCTTTGGTAACAGCACCACTGGGGAGGCCCAGGGACTGCTGTTCTCCTGAATTACCCCTAGTTCCAACATTTCCTGTATCTCTTCCCTCAGAGTCTGTTTGACTCTCTCAGGCACCCTATAAAGGGCCTGTTTAATAGACCTTTGGGGTCATATATCCACATGGTGCTACACCAAGTGGATGCACCTTGGTATCCCAGTGAACATATCCCCAAACTCCTGTAGCACTGCTTGGATTTCTCGAACCTGGGTAGGAGATAGCTGCTGGGCATTGCAACCCCTTCTGTTGAGGTGTCAGTCTGAGCCTCACTGAGAATATCAGTCACCAGTTCTCCCTCAGACTCCTCTTGCAGTCCACTTCAAGTACTCAGCACAAGGGCCTCCCTATCATGGTAAGGTTTCATCATGTTAACATGGTACAATTTGTGCCCCTGCCTCCTTCCTAGCAGTTCTACCATGTAGTTAACATCACTGACCTTCCATACCACCTTGTAGGGTCCCTCCCAAGCTGCCTGCAGCTTCTTGTGTCTCACAGAAATGAGAACCATTACCTGCTACCCTGCAGCATACTCTCTAGTTCAAAGATTCCTGACATACCAGACATTTGTCTGCTGTCAGGCTTATGCCAGGCTCTCCTAGGCCAAGCTCATGAGTTCCCTAAGCCTTGTCCTGAGGTTTAGGACATATGCCACAACAGACTCCTTGTGGAATTCACACGCACCCTCCCACTAATCTCAAATTACATCTAGAGGTGCCCTCACCCTATGACCATACAACAACTCAAAGTGTGAAAAACCTGTGGATTCCTGGGGTAACTCTCTGTAAGCAAACAACACATGTGGAAAATATATGTCCCACTCCCTCTTAAAATGGTCTGCAAATGCCTATAGCATGGTCTTGAGTGTAGAGCTTAACCTCTCAACAGGACCATTAGTCTGGGGATGGTAGGGGGTGGTCATTAGGGGCATCACGCCACAGTACTTCCACAGACAAGCCAGCAGGTCTGGTATGAAATTAACACCTCTGTCACTCAGTATTTCTTTTGGAAAACCTACTCTACTGAAAATCTCTAACAAAGCATGTTCCACCATTTCTTCCTGAATGGAGGACAGAGCCACTGCCTCAGGGAATCTGGTAGAATAATCTACTACCACTAGTATATACTTTTTTCTGTGGAACTTGGGGTACTCAGAGGCCCCACAATATCCATAGCTACCCTCTGAAATGGCCCTTCAGTCACAGGCAAATCCGTCAAAAGATCTTTCAGCTTGTCTCCTGCTTTGCCTATATTTTGGCACTGCTCACAGGTCCTGCAGTACCCTGTTGCATCTCTAGAAATCCCAGGCCTATAGAAGTTCTGCATAATACATCTCTTTGTATGATTTATGCCCATATGACCTGCAAAGGGACTATCATGGGCTATGGCTATAAGTGCCAGAGGGTAGGCTCTGGGCACTACCACCAGCTGTATTCTCTCACCCTCTATCCCTCCCTCAGGGGTCCACTCTCTATACAGTAACTCTTTGTCCCAGTATACAGATTCCCCCTTCCCTTGAGAATCAGGTGCCTCACTATCTACCTCTTTCAGGCCTTGTAATGTAGTGTCTGAGAGCTGAGCCTGTCTCAACTCTCTCTTTGTAACCCTTCCCAGCTCCCCTTCCACAGGATGCCTGGCATCCTCTGACAATGGTGCCTCACTGTCAGCCTGGGTACTACTACCCATGTCTGGCCTTGCAGTCACTCTGTCCAAGGGAACATCAGTACCCACAAGCAGCTGTGGCTCATCTTCAGTCTCACTGCTACAAGGTAGCTCCCTCCATGAAATAACCACCTCACCAGTCCTGGCTGCAAGTGTGCTATCTGTCTGGGTCTCCCCTAGGCTACCAGACCCACATGCTTGTCTCCAAGCTTGACTGCATGTAACTGCATGAACACATGGTCCTGCATTATCAAAATCATTCCCTAACAGGACATCAGCAGGGATATCCTCAAACACACCTACTTGCTGGCTTCTATTTCCACCCTCCCAGTCAAGGTGAACCCTACCCAAAGGTATTTGGAATGGGGTCTCTCCTAAAGTTCTGACTGGAGTAGACTCTCCAGGCAAGTAGTGCTCCTGTGTAACCATTGCAGGCTTCACAATGGTTATGTTAGAGACTGTGTCTCTCTTAGCAATGCTCTCTTTGTCTTTCACTAAGATAAGATATAACCTCTTGTGGTAGTTTGGTACCCTTGTTGTCTCAAAACAACCTACTGTTGGCATTTTGTCATTTCCACTTACTGGCTGTCCCACCTTTTGTTCCCCACCTTGTCTCCATGGACATCTATATGCTACATGGCCCCACTGGTTGCATTTAAAACATTTAACCATAGGTCCTGGATGTGTACCTGGACTAGTGGCTTTCCTTGATACTGGCAGATTATGTTGGGGCAGTCTGGGCTGCTCACTGTGGGTTCCCTTAGACCCATGACCAGCACTGGGTGTCCCTTTCCTGTGCAGGGATGCCCTGCTTGCTAGGTATAGGTCTCCCTTCTTCCTCAACTCATCTACAGTAAGGCATTGTCTATCAGTTAACCAGATTCTCATGTTCTCAGGCAAAGTGCTAAGGGCTTGTTCCCTCACCAAAAGGTCTGCCAACCCTTCAAAATGGATGACCTGACATCCACTCACCCACATATGAAAATAAGTGTTTAGTTCAGCAAGATATTCACACACACTTTCATATGTCTTGTATCTATGCTTACAAAACTTTTTCCTATAAGCTTCAGGTGTTAACTTAAAAAATTCTAGCAAACAATTCTTTACAACATTGTAATTTCAATCATTATCAGACAGTTTGGATAGAACAGTTACAACTTTACCATGGAGTAAGTTGGTCAGGAACTGTACCTAGAGCCCTTGGTCAACATTATTCTGTTTATATACCCTCTCAAACATATGAATGAAACTATCAAAATTATCCCACTCTGTAAACTGTGGAAGAAATTTACTGACCTATGTTGCTTATGGGGCTCGGTTACTCCCTTCCCCATTACCTCCATGACTCTGGTGAAGAGTCAGCATATCCATTTCATGTTGCCTCTGCCTCTCCTTCTCCTCAGCTTCCAAATGTCTCAGCCTCTCTGTTGTTTCCATTTCCAAATGCTTGGCCTCCAACTCAAGTCTCTTTAGCTTCAGATGGATTTTTCAGTCCTCTGTGGAAAGGTTGAGCTGTTCCTTTTCTGAGAGTTGTAAATCCCCATGGCCAGTCTGATCATCCTCCTGGTTGCTATTCTCTGATGCAGCTATGACTAAAGCTGCAATCATGTCTGCTTTAGTCAGGTTTCCATGCACCAGTCCTTTAGCCTGGCACATCTCAGTCAACTGGGTCCCTGTCAGCTTGCCATACTCTGCTGACATGCTTGTCTGCTCTCCCTGACTAATCAAGCTAACAAAAGAAATAAAACAATTGTGATATGAACTCTGAATGTTCACTGCATGGCTGATTTAGAGTACAAAAACACCTTCAGTGATGACTGTACACAAACTACAGGAATTCGATATCCTCACCCCTACAAGCCAATTAATATGTGATGTTGCTATCACACCAATATCAGACAATTAGTATGTGATGTGGCTACCCCTCCACTGCTAAACAATTAATATGTGACACCACTACACTGGTCCAGTAATCAAGGAGCCTCAATCCTCACCACTAACAGCAGTGAGGGATGTGCACATTGGAAGGATGACAAGTGCACACACAGTAAAGTACACTTTCTCTTAAGAGCACACAGAGATCACAGTCAGTCTGGGGCTGGTTTCTCTCTCTCTTTGTCCAGATCTCCAATAAGACTCCCCACTGGCACAGCTATAAGGTTGAGATCTCAGCCAAAGCGGTCAAGCCAAAACCTCCAGCACCCTCTCTGTCCAACTGGTGTTTCATGCTCCTGCCCAAGTAGCTGAGATACATACAGTTTGAGATTTGATCTATATACAAGCACACATACACTCCTGGGGAAGGTTGGCACATGTTCACTAGTTATGCCCCCTTATGCCTAGACTAAAAGGTAGTTAGCACTGCCACCAACCATCTCTTACTTATCAGCTACTAGAAGATCCTTTCCAAAGGGTGACCAATTGTACTGTGTAATGTTACTATTATCCAAATGGTAAGTGTGTCCAAGACTTGGAGGCTATTTAGGAGTGACCTGCACAGTGTTACCAAATACATATGCAAGTACTCTAAGAGATTAAATATTTCTAACAAACCAGACACAATTAAAAGGTTTAAATATATTTAATAATAAATAATACAAGAACAAGACATTACTCAATAACTAAATACATTGAGAACAGAGTTCAGAATTACAGGAAATACTTTAAAACAACATTGCAGGACAGCCTCACATAAATACAGAAACATCTAGACTAATCTTGCTATATTCCTACCTATGTCTAAGAGAAATACTATGATCTAAGTTTTACTTACAGAGCAAGGCAAATATGAATGAGAAGTGCTGGTGAGATGGATGTGTTTAGCTCCAAGACAAGATACAAAATGCACAGACTTTCTCTCTGAAATAGTTCTTAAATTATTAATACACATTACTGCTGGGTTAGCTAGATGACATCACTATTTGACACCTGCATCTAGTTCCCAAGCTAAACAGATACCAACAGAATTTAACATTTCTCTATGAAAAATACTTATTTCTTAGAAGCTGACACTTATCTCTTAGAAGTTTGCATGAAACTGGAAGTCGTAAAACATTTAACACTTTTACATTTTAAACCAAGTAATTATTTCTGTTTTAAGACAATAGAAAGAAACTCTAGCTGTAAAAATGTTGTCTTCTTGCTGAAACTGAGAGATGCAGCAGTCATAAACAATTTCAACTTATTTTCTTCAAGTTAACTCTGTATGTTCCAGCTTCTTACTATCAAAACATACATTTGCATAGGCATATAGTTCATATACATTTCTGTTCTTTTCCAGTAGGGTACACTGTGGTTACATTCTTGAAGGTCAGTACATAACGTACAGTTTAACATAACATACAGTTTTCTTACATTTGTAAGACAAGCATACAAACCATATTATTATTCACAAATAACATAGACGTATTTACAAAATTCCAGCTAACTGGGCTGGCAGCTTCACAACCATATTCAAATTATACAGTATCTTAATAAATTACAAGACAACATCAATCTCTAAACATTGAAATTTCTTTATTAAAGGCCTCTCTCCTAGTTACACCCAATCTGAGAAAGCTAAAATATTATTCTCTATTAAATATACACTTTGGGGTCAATACTAGAAAATTAATGTGAATAATGTGGCAAGACTGTTGCAATGGGGACTGTGCAAACATTATGGTACTGAAGTGGCTGAAAAATACTGAAAACATGAGCCAAAAAGCATTATAGAAAATGATGAGGTCTACAGTACATGGACTCACCAACAGTTCAAAAGATAGATGCAAGAAAACCGGATATAGTGGTCCATGAAAAGAAGACAAAAGTAGACAAAAAAAAAAAAGTAGACAAAAGATCATTGAAATCCTCACACCCAGTGACTACAGTATCTTGCATACAGAGAGCACAAAGCCATAAAATATTAGGATTTGTAGGCAGAAACGAGAGCAATGTGGAAGAAAGATACCCAGACAATTCCAACAGTAGTAGGAGCAATGAGTCTTATAAAAAAGAATCTACAATTGTATTTAGATATTTTATCAATACATGTAACCCCATACACACTTCAGAAGGGAGTCATTACTGGGCACAGTGCAGGTGCTGTGAAGACCACTTCTGGCTGACATATAAGATTAAAGCAATATTAATTTCATGAACTTTAATTGTACTTTGACTTAGGAATAGGGTCCATTCCTGTCATGATATTAGAAACCCAAAAGATTTGTAGAAATTAAAAAAAAAGAGAATTTAGACTTGAAAGTTTCACCACAGAGCTTTCTTTAACTCTGGACAAAATAAGGAAAATTAATAAAGCTGAAAACATTAAATGCTGGAGATATTTAGAACAGTGTAAAGCAGACTGGTGTCACATTTTTATGAATGCACCAAGTTAAGTCAGTACTGGGAAAATGTTGATAATTTTCCTAAAACATTATTTTCTGTCAGTTTTTCATTTACTAAAACTATTGTCTTTCATAATGTGAGTGAGGGCTACACTTTGAATAAAAATAATTCTTATCTTTTATGGACTATCCTAGCTATAGCTAGGAAATATATCACTCAAAAGTGAAATTCTGTTACCTGTCCAAGCTTTGAAGATTTCCTGACCTTGTTAAAAGAAGTAGTAGCCAAAGAAACCAGAATTAAAGAGATCAGATTGCATCCAAAGATTTTCTTCGACAATCCTTGGATAAAGGTTTCATCACTCATTGAGACATTCCAAATGGACATTAACTTTTTCTAAACTTATTTTTCCTTCATTTATATAACCGTTTATTTAGTTTGGCATTTTATATTCATTTCAGGCCTTTGTGTATATTATAAATAGTTACCATTTTTCATATTTGAACTTATGTTTTAAAGTATTTATTCTATTGTTATTAGGTCTTTTTTGTCATTAAAGAAAAAAATGTTCAGTAAATATATTTCATTAAAAAAGATTATGGAAATGCATATAACATTTAGGAAATGTTAAGGAAGCACAGAAGAAAGTGGATACCAGTATCGATTAAAGAAGAATGAAGCAGGGAAGTCTACCACACAAGTAATAGACCAAACTGAGGAAAATAAAACCAGTTCTGTCACAAAGGGAGACTTTCTTTTATAATTATATTTATCTTCAACAAAGATTGTGTGATCAAGCAAAGCTAATAAAGCACATTGCTATTAATGAATACTTTTACTCAGTATTAATAAATTATGAGATGTAGATTTTTGCATTCAGTCTTTAGAAGTACCCGCGATAAAACAAGTGTTTCCAAACTTTTTACAATAACAAAATCCTAAAGTTACTCCAATCTGATAGTCAAGATAGTAGTAGGATGTGATAATAGTTACCCTAGAATTCTTAAATAACTGGGGAAGAATTGTAATAACACCAATCTTTTTAAGCACAAGGAAGCAAGGTTAATGGAAGCTAGAACAGATTGGATGAACAGAAATAGGAGAGTTTTAAAATTCTTAATATACTGCTTCATTTATAGGGAAGATCACTGCTGAAGGAATGAATTTGGAATATTTGAATGCAGTAATTATAAGGCAGCATAGATTTATAGTGTGAAGGTCATAATGGAGAACTGTGATTTAGATATTTAAATGGATAACTAGGGCAATGACAAGGTAGTGATTATAGATTTGATTTTATCAAGGATTTTTTATATAGCATCACTTAAGGTGTTAGTCAACAAATTAATCAGACTTGGAATTTGTCAAATCGATACAAATTTCATCACCATGAGCCAGTGATGTGGCTCTAAGCAGTCTCAGTGCTTTGAATGAGATTAACACCTGTTATTTACTGCTGTTCCAATCTCCCACATCCATGTCATACACTTGAGTAGTTTCTACCTATGATGGACAAAGACACCCATCTTCTCTGTTGTGAATGTGTTAATGAAATTTATATCCCAGTAAACAACATCGCTGGTAGGGATGCCCTTACAGTGAAGCTATGACCAGGAAGAATATCATATTAAGACGTTGACTGTTGGTGATACCTGTGCAATTGTTGCAATTTTATACTAATAGACATTTATAAGGGGCAGAACAGCAGCTACTGTTTTTTTTTCAGGACCTTTTTCCACATCGATATTGATTGAGGAACAGAAAATGTGATACCACATATCTCAAGATCTCATGGTATAATATAATACACTGTTGTTGTACCTACAAAACTGCTGTTTTAGGATATACTTATATTGTGTCATGTGGGCATGCTGCCTTCAGGATTGCACATGAAATCCCAGGACTATGCTATTCATGTTTAGTCAGTTTCCTGCATTTTCCTTGTTGCCTGGTCTGTGAATCAATACTGTACCTCAAAATATGTGAATGGTGTATTAGGGCATTACCAGGAGCAGCATCTGTATTCAAAGCTTTTGTGGCCCCATAACACTGGCAAATTGTTAAACCTGCAGAAGATACATCCCGGTGTGCATCAGCATCTGTCATATTCAAGTCTAAAGCAAATAAAGATGGACTTCTTCAATATGTTACCTCAGTCTATTCAGCGACGAAGCAGAATCCACACAGTGTGCTTTCCTGGTTTATACCTAATTTTAGCCTATCAACCATCAGTGCCAGAATATGACTATGAGAATGCAAGCATCGCACTTCACATTATTGCTGCCTGTAGAGAGACCTTGTGCTATGACACGCTACAAATCCATATCTGAGGTCAAAGACTAACGCATTTTGGCAGCAAGTGGTATTAACAACCCTATAGTATGCAAATGTGTCAAACACACCATTGCTGGTACCTGTCCTAGGGCCCAGTTAAAAAAGGCTTGCTCTCAGTGTAAGTAACTTACTGGGGTATAAGCCTGTTTTATAGACAGGCCTTATATCTTTTGGAAATGTGACAACTCTCTTTCTCTATGAACAATACAAAACTTGAACCTGTATCTAATGGGGTAGCCAATCTGTGCTTGATAATTCTTCACCTGAAAATAAGAACACATAACCTCAAACACTGAAAAATACTGTATCCATATCAGCTAGGTGGAATTAGTACAGGCTATGCACGAGGACCCAGTGACTCAAGTACAAACAGTGTTTTGACTCACAGAGAGGTTCACATTTGGAGTGGGTGTGCACCAGGGTTCAGCTCTGAGTGCACTGCTGTTTATACTGGTGATGGACTACATTAGCTTTCTTATTGGTACATTAGCAAACAGGCCAGAGGAGACAGATCAATAAAGTAGCTGCATGCATGTGGCATTATGAGCATACTCTGAGCAAGATCTTTAGCAAAGTTAGAGGAATAAAAAGCAAAATTGAAGGCACATGGGATGAAACTAAATACAGATAAGACAGTGATATGGCAGAAAATTTGGGAAAATCAGAAAAATCTGAAAATTAAGATAGAAGAGAAGATAGTGTGACAGGTTAATAGCTTCAGCTATCAGGAGGGGTGGTTGAGGAGGAAAGTCTGAATGAAGAGGTTAAAGCTAGAATCAGAAGGGCTGCAGCCAACTGGCAGAGAGTGTCAGGTCAGTGTATAACAGAAGAATGTCAAAGAAGCCTAAAAGTAAGGTGTACTAAACAGTGGTGTGACCAGTACTACTGTATCTTATAGAAACCTGGGCAGTAAAGGCAGAGCAGATGAGAAAGCTAGAAATGATGGAAATGAAGTGCCTTGGAATGGTGGTAGGATGCACACTGTGGGACAGATGAAAAAATGAGGACATCAGAGCAGAAGTCAAAGTATCTCTAACTGCAGAAAAGATCAAAGAGAACAGATTATGGTGGTTCAGGTACATGTTCAGAAAAGCAGAAGACAGTCTGGTAAAGAAGATTTGGGACAGAAAGGAAGAAGGTAAGAGGAAACAAGGGCATCTAGTAAGAGGTGGATGGATTATGTGAGAGAAGATCTGCAACAGTCAGGTATGAGTGTTGAAGAAGGCAGGAATGTGCCATTGAACTGAGATGGCTGGCGACAGTCAACATGACACCCCAATCCACTGTAGAAAATGGGAAAATGGGGGTTGATGATAATGAGGTACACCAACAAAATGAAATACTGTCTTAATTTCTGAGGTGTGCTGACTAGAGGCATAGTCAAGATTTTTGGAATTGTACACTTCCTGAATATAGCCCTTACACTTTCTAAGTGTATCGCCAAGCCCAGGTATACACTATACTTCTTCAATACTGAAAGAAAAAAAAAGCCCTGCATTCAGAGAGAATAAAAAAGTCCTTTAAACAGCATGTATATCTTAATAAATTAAAACATGGTATTTGTGTCAGGACTTAAAAAAATTAATAATGCAACACATCTCAGTGAGCAAAATAAATAAAAAAAATAAGTAAGTTATTCCCCTAAATTGTATACCATAGCACATGTTGCATATGCCTGGCAATGTCATGTTTGGCAGATATGGAGACCTCTGTAACAAGATTTACAGATGTATCTCATTTCCATAGCTCTAGTTGTATGTTTTGGGCCCTTCTCCTGACTGTGCCCTTCCTGTCATGAATTACAGCCTAACATGGTCACTCACTCTGTTAGTCACCACTTCAGCAAAGTTGCAGTACCTAAATTTTTTATTTCGACCATGGGACCTCAAGAGAACACTGTCTCACTTTCTAGCAAGAAAAAATAACTTTTCTCCATATTCCTTACATTGTATGAAACAATAAAATAAATTCCTTCACATGCTGAAAACTCAATGAAAGGAGCTTTATGTACATTTTTTTGTAAAATCTGCATTAAATATATTGAGCGTTACAGTGAAGTAATGTGTATTATCCAGCATACGGTGGTGCTACTATGGTGCAATAACAGCTTAATGATATTTAAATAAGCTTTGCTATGCATACCTATGTACTTAAACTCATATTATTAGACATGTCATGAATTGTGCACTTTTAAATTACATAGTATCACACTTGTGTAACTCCTGGTGTGCATTAGACCTAAGAACTGAGTACAATAGTCGGCACATGATACTAGAGAGTGTTATTCCCTTTGGTACACTACTGTGTCTACATATAGCCTACACATACCAAAATACAGTGCAAAAATGCTAACACTCGTCTAACATTTGGTTGAAAAAATTTCCCATTACAGCATAAACGGAGGCATTGTTGATGTGTCAAAATTATTGACAGGGACACGCACAGCAACAGTAAGATAGCAACAGTAGCTATTATTGGTTGCCTGAGAATTAGCTGCCATTTTGACTGGATACCAATGACAAAAGCTTGTGAAAGTCTATATATTAATGGAGCTTATCCAGTCTATTTCACTAGCTAGTGACCTCACAAGGCTTTAGACATTTTGGGTTCAAATAACCTATGTCAACTAAATTGTACTCCATTATTCACTGAGCACTCATAAAATAATTCTTATAGCTCCTTTGATTACATTCTTTTTTAAATTTTTGTTGCTACAGAGTATTTGTAAATATGCAGATTTATAGGCCTTATGCTCATCCAAGACATTCTTGCTGGCAATGTGCCAGACCTGGTGGGCCAGTGTAATGTCAATGTGTGGGCCAGGATGGGCCATCACCTAATGGTTGACTCTGGCATCCCTAGGACTGGGGAACAGAGTTGCCATAAATGGTATTACTTTTAGACCAAAAATAAGAAGAGTAATTTCCAGAATGATAAAACCCTCGCTAATGAAATAAGAAAACAATTCAGGAGCTTAATAAAAGGCACTAAAGCCAAGTCTGAGGTTAAACTAATCACTCAAAGACAATCACAAGGCCTTTTTAGTTGTTTATAATCTCTGAAGCACAATGCAGCAATGTGCTGAGCCTTTTTAGTTGTTTATAATCTCTGATGCACAATGCAGCAATGTGCTGAGCCTTTTTAGTTGTTTATAATCTCTGATGCACAATGCAGCAATGTGCTGAGCTGATTGTGAATGATGTTACCTACACTGAGGCTGAAGATATATACAAACCTACTTGTCTATAAATTCAAGTCTAACTTTATCCATCTCTCCCATTTGTCCTTCCCACAAGTTATATCTGAAACTGATTCGCCTCCAGCTATTGCACAAGACCAAGCCCTGAAAGCTTTATCAAAAGCAAAAAATATTGCATTGATGGGTCCTGACAATATCCCTAGCTGTATCATAAATGGAATATAGCACAATTTAGCCTCCCCCTGTCAGCTCTGCTCAACCTTAACCTACATTCAGTTTAGATACCAAACAGACATTCCTCTGCATGTCAGAGAATCTTCCACAGAACCAGACAATTACAGACTCAAAAGTCTGAACAACCTCATATGCAAAGCCATGGAAAAGCTTATCATGGAAATAATAAAATCTACAAAATAAACCAAACACAAACCAGGTAAACAAATGAAGGTGAAGACTTTGGAGTGAAAAACAATATTAATTTATTAAGTGCTTTCATCCCTTGATAACTGGACTTCTTCAGAAGAGGGACTACAAAGAATGGACCTGTCTCAGGTTGGATTCATTAAGGACAGGTCATGCTTACTCAACTTAATGAATTTCTTAGAAAAGGTCAGCAAAGCAATGGATGAAGGTAAAATGGTACACACCCCATACCTTGAACTGGCCAAGGCTTTTGACACAATCCCCCACTCAAACATAGTAGAAAAGATAAACAAAATGGGAATAACCCCCTGCATTACCCACTCAGTTGCCAATGGCTTACAGATAGTATGCAGGACATCAAAATATGAGAAGCTAATGCCAAAAAGGGACCACTTACCAGTGGAGACCCCAGGGTTCTGTGCTGAGACCTCTCCTTTTTGACATCTTCTTCTCTAAAGTAAAAGCCAATAGAAAAGGGGCCTAGCTGACTAAGTCTGTGTATAACTACAAGCCACCAGCAGTTATGGAATCCTCAAGTAGCTTGGCCATCCTGTAGGAAGGTTTGTCTCAAACAAATAACTGGTGCTGGGATCATGGACTGAAACTAAATGGCACAAAATACATTATTGTACCTTTTGAGAACTTGTTTACCCCATACAAATACTATACTGACAATACACCCTGGGAGTTGATCCAGCTATTCAGTATTTGGGATATTATATAGACAGTGACCTAATTTTCTACCAACATGTTTCCAGTCAATTCTACTTTTCAAAACTTATAAACAAAGGGATTGTGATCAAATGCTACTGTCCCCCTTTACTCATCCCTCATTTGGCCAGTCATTAAGTATAATGCTGCTTTTAGCATTTTCTCTCTAGGCTCATACAACAGCTGGAATGCCCACAGAAGATACATTATTAATAGGACACAAATGTCAAACGATATGTCTTACATGCACCACATCTAAGCCCTAGCTCCGTACTTCTTATTTGGGTCTACTTTACATACACGAAAACTCAATCTGTCGAACGCTCATATGAGCGAATAATCATAATATCGGAAATGGTATTTTGGGATTGCACTACAGTGAAGAGGGGGATATTTGCCCTTTCCTCACTGTAGTGCGACCTCAGAGCAGGAATATATATTTAGTGGGGGGGGGGGGCGCAGCCACCCAAAATACAAATTTGATAAGATAAACGTTGATAAGAGGTGACCTACATCTTGTTTACATGGCATGCTCTGACCCAATTCATGGACCTACTGCACATCACCAAGCCAAATATCAGCATAAATACTCAGTTCAGATATATAAACCTCTTATATAACATCAAAAGAAATGTTTAGGGGGTCAGGTATATCTTGCAGGGGATAACACTGCTCTGGAACAGACTACCATCCACATAAAACAAGGCTCATCTTTGTCCATATTCAAGCCTAAGTTGTATCTATGGATGGGTAATAAGAAATCTAACCTAGACCTACCCAATGTACTGCTAATGGACAGAGTCAGCTCCTAAATGCTTTGCCCCAGAAGTGAGTCCCCTCAAATTATTTGTGGTATGATCCCAGTTATTCTCACCAGGGGCTATATATAATTATTGCTCATGGGATGGGTAAGGCCAATCTAACTCCAAGTGCGACAGGTTACATCTATCACCAAAAGGGAAACTGGCTATGCTTAAAAATGGTCTAGAAGGGTAGCATAGTACACACTTACTTATGAACCCATCTAAAAAATCAAACAGAAAATCTGCAGTGACACTATTTGGATTAATATTGCCCATTAATAGCACTAGGTTTTTCATGGATATGGAATAATTTTGCCCATTAATAGCATTAGGTTTTTCATGACAACTTTACCTGGTTAAGTCAGTTATCATGATTTTTTTCAGATAGTGAGACGGACAAGAGATAAATAGTCATTTGATATTATCCGGAGGGGGTGGGGGGTTCCTTTTTTCTTCATTGGAATGTGCTATTATTAGGCAACATCTGCACTGTTTCCACAGTGTTTTATGTGTGCGCATGACAAATACATGTGACCATACCTCTCAACCTGCAGACTTTGAAAATAGGAACAAATGTCCTTCTAAAATAGGAAAAGCTAGCTAAACATCTGGACATCTAATTAACATAATTTTAAATACCAAATAGCACAGAAGCCTTCCCACTTCCAGTTGTAATATGGGATACTGCTCAGAAATACTTGTTTGAAAAACAAAATTACAAAAAATGATGAAGAAACATAAGCACCCTATCAAAGAGACAGTGTAAGTTCTGTACACTTTAATGAACTTTATTGCAAAATTCAACTACAAAAAGGTGGTCATGAAGTATAATTTAATGAGGACTAGACAGCTTCAAAAATTGACTGAAGAGGGGGATTCAAAAATTTGTGTGACTGGGGTAAATTGAGCCTGAACATTGGGACCCCCTCCCGCAAACAGAACATCCAAATAGGAA
>NC_056741.1:982877887-983085387 GCF_019279795.1 Protopterus annectens | reverse complement strand
ACCAATAATTAGATCCCACCAACAAAAACAAACAATAAAAAACAATGAATGTCTTAAAATGCATCTTCTAAAGAGGCAGACAGAAGCATAGAAACATATTAACAGTCAATAACAATGGTGGTCCCTAATAAATACGATAATAACAAGAATAAATTCACTGTTTAAGAACACTAGAAACACAAAGGGCATGCTTCCCACATTTGCGGTTTAAGGTGGCTTGCTCTCTGCAAATAGTACTTAAGGTCTAAAGTTTCACCAGTCTGTGTTTGGCATTCTGGTTCATTTGCTTTCATGCACTCAAGGTTTCACAGAAATATTATAAACAGAAAATGAACAGACTAGAAGTTTACAGACCTTTAATACAAAGAGTAAGCTCTTTCCTCAGTACAGACTTCATCAGACTCTGAAATAACACTAGTACCTGCATTAATATATAGTGTTTAAAAAAAAAAACACAATAAACTAAAATCAATAGGCACACTATACAAATTCACCAATTTCAATCAAGAATGCTTTATCCTAATATATCTCTCATTGTTAGTTTTTTAAAACACATTTGAAATTTAAATGATCTTTCAAGTCCAGTGTTAGCAGGAGAATTTAAACATTATTGCTATTCATATTGTTTGATATCTATTAAATGTTTGGCATCTCCTCTATAAATATCTTGTTCAGCAAAATTAATAACACAACATAAAAGCCTTTTAAAATTGCCACACTTCTTACTGTGTCTACACAAGCATTTTTGTTGTTCTTATTACTTACTGCATAATAATGCTCTCATATTCTTCTACTGATCTACCTTGCAGCCCTGCCAGTAAAAAAAGCTTGACAGGAGAAACATTCAACTGCATAGTCTACATTATTAGTATCACAAGTACAATATTTAAGAGTAGGATGTGTAGTAGCAGTGCTCAAACAATGCCTGCTCCATTTAACCTTTGTAAGTCTTATGTGCATCTCCACTGTCTTGTCTGTAAAGCTGTATTTCTCAAATTCAGCAATCCGCTCTTATCCAAACTCGTGTCATAGTCCCAAACTGTTCAGTATTTTGTAGGACTTTCCAGTCTATCTTTTTTCTAAAAATTTGCAGAAATTCTGATTGATCAATGAAATGTCTGCTCACTTGTGTTATTTCCTAACTTCAAATGCATTCATTGAACCACACAAACTTATGAATACTTGCAACTGATTTTTTTATTAAGTTCAAAATATTTGAAACAAGACAAAAAGCAACTTGAGCATTTGAAGTGAGAATCATATAATTCTCCGATTTTTTTTTTCAAATCTGGTTGAGATAGAGTTAAAAAACAGCATAGTACATTTCAGAAAAAAATGAGGTTTCAAGTTAACATTTGTTTGGAAAAATAAACTAGGCTGTGTGTCTTTACAGTGGCTCTATTCATTATGAGGAATCTGAACAAAGAAGAAATGAACAATGTTATGATTTTTAAATAACTGTAGAATGGGTTAGTTTGCAAGTTCCAGTATTCTAGCCTTAGAAAAAGATTTACTTGTCTGTCCTCCTTTTTGTGATAGCAGTTTTCTGTTTCATAAAGTTATTCTGTTACCTAGAAAATAATTGGAATGTCAGAACAGAGGACCTTCAGTGAAAGTCCGTACTTCAAAGTAATGAGTTTCTGAATGGACATCGCTGAGCCTGAATGTCCTTTCTGCAGCAGTGACTTTTTAAATACATTTCAATTTCCTTAGAGCTGTAAAAGAATAGGCCAGGTAATAACTTCTGCTTTTTATTTCTGATATAAAACGTTGTGTCATACATTGCCCAGGCAGACAATCTTATAGCAGAGCACAGACATAAAACATTTCACCAGAAGTTCAACTCAGGGCTGACAATTATATTCAAATCTCTTTATGAGTATGCAATAAATGCTCTTAGCTGAACAAGTAGAAGAATAAATGACACCATGGTAGATTTACATGCTAAGGATAGGAGTGGTGATAGAATATCCACATTAAGGTTTGTGGTTCTCAAAGATTAACTACTATTTGCTGAAAAATTAAAAATTTTCTTCTCTGTCTGGTCTCCAACTGTTCTGCCAGAATTATGGCCACGCAATATTATATTGCTGCATTCAAAGCAATCAGACTGATTTGTTTACATCATTATTTTCTCTGTGCAATGTGCTAAACATAAAAAGTACATATTGCATTGCAATGTTGTCTTTATTTAATTGCAGCAGTTGTAACTGATCTAATTAGCAATTGAACAAGGGCCTTTTAATGGTGATTTGTTAGTGGCTTATAAAGTTGCCATGTAAAGATATTGGCTCATTGCTATGAAAATGTGATCAGGCTGAGGTAACTAATGACTATGAAGAGGTCACATGATTAGTTATGTTCTAATCAGGTGAGCTATTTATGTAGTATATGCAACTTGACTGAGTAGTGCAGAAGTAGAGTATAAAATATAGACATAATTGGGCTGGTCCTGCTGTTTCTATTATATGTGATAGTGTACTGATTGTGCCAATACCTGTCAATGTCTCTAAGCATTCTACCTCTAGAATTGTTGCAACTCCCCTACCAAAACAAGTCAATAATGATGACCACAGATTTGGAACACTACTAAAATATAGGAACTATGAACATATGACATGGTATGTGATATAAATTATATGACTGTAGGATACTGGAATGAGTGGCTTTATCTTTATGTTAAATACCCAGAACTGTGCTGAACAAGTGCCATTCTCTGCTTTATGTGTCAAGTCTTTTTGTACATTTCAGAATAAACTCTGTAAACACTGTAGTTTGGTTAAGAATGCTTTATTATGCACAGAGGAGGTAGATGTCAACAATATCTAAATACTGTATTCAACAAGAGTGCTGAAAAAATGAAATAGTCTGTGGAAATTTTCTAATATCCTGGAATTCTGGATAACGCTGCTGATACTCCTTTCCTCCTGAATAATATCATTAACATTCTGGTATGCTGGATATTTGACCTGACTTCTGTACTCATACTACAGTGTCTGCACTGCATAGACTTTCTGACTATCAGTCCAAACAAAATAAGTTAACTGTGTCTGAAGTATCTCCTAATAATACCAAAACCCTGCTACATGCCTCTTTAGTCTTGATTCCCAAGCCTTGCAGAATACAAACAAAATCTGTTTGTACTGAAATGTACAGCATATTCTTTTCTTATAAGTATTCTTGACTGAAAGTTATTTTCACTGATTGAAGGTATATTCAACTAAACTGTATATAAACTGTGAGGCCTGCTTTAATATGGCTGCATTTCCAGACTTACGCAAAGATAATCCTATATTTTTGTTTAACTTGATCTTACAAATCATCCTGAGATACCTGAACACACACTCTGGTATGTCATTCTGTAGTTACTTTAAAATATGAAATATAAAATGAAGACATAAGCCTAACCTTACATTTTCAGGCCTATGCAAGGTCCATTCTATTAATTGCATTTATGTAGGATTTATTCCACAACAATTGTCTCTGAAATTACTAAAATCAGATTTACTTCTATAATTATTTTATAAATCTATTAATATGGTCTGCAAGGGATATTATAATGATCACTAGAACTAATATAAAATAAGTTTTGTCTGGGAAATAAACTTGCAATTGCTCACTTGAGCATTTATGGTCTGTTTATATTGAATTTGGATTTAATAACTTTATGATGTAACTGGTACACTCTCTGGTAAACTCTCTTTTTTTATACCTATGATATATGTATCTTGAAGCATAATTACCATACACTGTATTAACTTGTGTCTGCAAAGTTTTCAGTTAGATTTGCTACTAACAATCCGATTTACCTTTTTCATTTCTGTGTGCTATAACTTGTGTCTTAAATAGCCTGTAAATATCTATGTGCTGCAATAGTAGAAGTGCTTTTACTAAAACTTATGTTTTCTATATTTCAGGCCTATACTTTTGTATATCCTGTCAGTGTCTTTCTAACTTTATGTCTAACATACAATAATTATAATGTAATGTGCAATGTATTCTGCAAATTAATTAACAAGTTAAGCCTGACCTGTTATGCCTTAAGCATATTAGATAACTATTACTACTTATTGTTTAGATAACTTATCTTAATAAGCCCGTTTCAAATAATTCAGTCACCTTACCCTTAAAACTAATGACTGAATTATGTGATGTGTGATGTAGTAATGTTGATAGATATTATGCTAATAAAAACACTTCCCCTTACATTTTAGTCTCATAGAACTTCATCAGATGGGCAAAACATCATAGTTATCTAGTTAAATAACTTTTCCTTTTTGAATAGACCAATGAAATCAGTGATTCAATTAGTTACCAATATATCATGATATGGTGTCTTTAAAACCTGTACTCAAGCTCAGGTCTGCAAAATTGTGATTTTTTTTTTTACATCTTTTATGCATGTTATTTTATCCTGGTTTATTTATTTAAGTGAATTCTTGATGTTATATACATTTTCATGTGTTTTATTAGTTGTCCACCAGCTGGTGCTAGACTTGTAAGACTGTAACATGCAGTTTAGAATCCACTCTTTCTGTATCTTGGTAACTAATTGAATCACTGATTTCATTGATCTGTTCAAACAGGAGAAGTTATTTAACTAGGTAACTATGATATTTTTGCCCATCTGATGAAATTCTATGAGACGAAAACTTAAGGGGAAGTGTTTTTATCAGCATTTATGTTATTTGTGGATATGTGTTCCTTTTGCCGTGTTTAAACATTAAATCACTTGTGTGTTGGAACTGCTGGTCTCCGGTGCCTAATTTTGGATTACTAGTTACGTTTTGGACTCTTTTGCCACATCTTTGCTGTTGTATACTGAACTCATAACTAAGTATGAATGCCATATTCTGAAACTTGACTAAAACTTACATAATGCTGTTCAAAATGTGTAACTGAGTATGATATTCTGAACCTTGACTGAAATTTACATTAACGTGATGCATAGTTATGTTGGACATCTAAAATAGTTGTGTATAAATGTTACATTCTGGAAACTAAACTAATTCTAAAGGAAAACCTTTTCTGTCAATGTTACGTGAACACAGATAAAGACATAAACTGAAATCTGGTAATGTTATACAATCGTCTGAGAACATTAAAGCATTTACATGCTTGGCATGCTTGCTTTAACTCTAATCTGCATAAATGTACATCTGTTGTATACAGATTTTAACTTTAAAGAATTTAGATAACTGAAACACACTTAAACAAACAATGAAGTTGGCTTCTTGTCTTTCTATGCACCATAACTCTTGTCAAGTTTAAGCCTTATTCAGCATTGTCCCAGTCACTGTGAGGTACTGGAAGGGCCTCCCTAGAGTTTTTTGATGAGCAGTACACATAGACATTCCAAACTTCCCCTTTATCTCTTACACAATGGTGGATGGCTGATGTAATATTTTCTTGACAGCATTTGAACATACAATCTGGAAAATCAACCTGGAAATTATTTAAATATTAGGTCCTTAAATCAATATTTGCAGCTTTAACAATTATAAACTGATAGCATGGCTTGTTGCCCTGACTTTATTTGCATTTTTCTGCATGAAATAAACATGCTGCTAATAAACTTTCATAAATCTTTAAGCAAATTGATAATGTACTATAGTGAACTAGACCAATGTTACTAATAAATACATTCTTGTAACTGAACTGATAATGTACTACACTGAAATTGAAAGGCTGTAACTTCATTATTAAATGAAATGGAAACCTTAGTGGCATTGTTTTTCCCTGCCATTACTTCAAATGAAACTAAAGTAATAATCTGATATGGTATATATTTTAACATTTTTTGCATTTCTGCACCTCTATAAAATTAATCTTAACTGTTGAACTTTCTACATTTGCTTTGTGACACTAAGGTCATAATTTACTCTTCATTGTGCAAGTCTCCACCCACTGTCTTAACATAGTTGTTTCTTTAACTGATGTAATTTAATAATTTCAGTACTACTGAATGCTGCAAAGTTTTATCATTACTGTTTACAATTTTCATGGATAAATAGTATGAACTATTATTGAATAAAACTGTCACTAATAATATTAAACTGATCTTTACCATGCTGTTTAATGGCATACAGTACTGCCTTTAATTTAGATTGCTCTGCCTGCCTGTAATCTGATAACTCGGTTACATAAGTCCGTGCTTCTGGAGTGCTTGGCAAACTGCAATTTCTGTGTGAACTATATACAGTTTTGAACCATTTACATATACACAGTTTTTACTAGACTTGAACTGACCTGATTCTGAAACTCTACTTGTCTGTCCCTTATACAAGTATGTTAAGATTCTTCAACATGAGATTTGAACCTATAGCTTTATGACACATTTATGCTGCACTCTTGTCTTATATGGGTACTGAACTTTTGACTGTACTGTCACTTTTAAAATGTAGCACTGACTTTAAATTTTACATTCTGTAAACCAGTAAAACATCATTTAATATTTGTTAATGCTTTCCGTCTCTGTATCAAGTTATTATTTATGCAATGCAACACTTAACTACCATAATTTAAATGTCTGCTAAACAAAACAATAACACAAAAAAATCATTTGCCAGATCTGTAACTGTAAACCCTTTGTCCTGCACATTAACTTGACTGTAATTTTTGGTATACTCTATACAACATGTGCTTCTAGAATGGCAGATGTGTAATGTTATGAACCGTTCCCTTTTTTCCTTCCTGACCACTCCCATTATGTCTTAAGATACTGTTTCTGAAAATGTGGTAACTTGACTACCTACACTTTAGCTGTGGCAGCTGCACTAAAATTTATTTTATCTTTAACCTATAAATTTGCACGCTCCTGCCATACGCAATTCTTTAAATTCTGTACATTTGCACAGTATACTGCTTGCGCATTTTTAGAAGTGTCATTTTTGTGGACTACTCTACATTCTATAGCATACTTATTTTTCCATAAAATCTTGTTACTGAAGTCCAAAACAACATGTAATTCTGATGACATGTCCATACCTAGTATGGCGCTGCTACACTTAGAAGTGCTCACTGCTGTAATCTTTGATGCTTTAAATCCTGACAAAACTGTGCTCCTGTCTTCTGGCAGAGGTTTATTTGTAAATGAAATTTATTTGTTTGTATTAATCAGTATATTATTGCATAATTTCTTTTTTGTAAACAGTGAATTTTTGTCATTTCTTTCAACCTTAAACAATGACAGATAAATAATCTGGTTTGGTGCTGGACTGCCACAGTCTTTATAGATAATCTGAAAATCTATTTTTATAGACTTAGCAACAACACTGACTTGAACTATGGTATATGTTTCTTCTTTATTCTGAAATAAGTCCAAATTTCTGAGTGAAGTAGTTAAGACAACAAATACACAAACAAAAGGGAAAAAGAGAGAGGTATACAACTTGAGTAAATCCGAAAGGGAGATTTTTCAGAAACTAAGTCAAGACACAGATATAAGGGTTATGAAACCCAACAAGGGAGGGGGTATTGTGCTGTACAACCAAATGGATTACTTAAACAAGATGTATGACATTTTAAACAATTTGGAAGCATATGAGTCTATATCACTAAATGAGATACATATAGCGTATAGACATATAGATTTGGAGTTGGAATAATATTTTTAAGAACCCCCTACTAGCTTCTATCTTTGGTATTCCCAAAGTTGACAAAAATGTGACACAACCCCCTTTCCGACCAATAGTTGCAGGGAGTAAGTCTAAAACATTTCCCTTTGGAGTCATTATAGATAATTGGCTTAAGCATTCCTACAACAACATTCATTACCTTTTAAAAGACTCCTGGGATTTTTAGGTAGAATTAAAAGTTAACTTTGGGAGAAGGATTTATTATTTTTAACCATTGATGTGGTTGACTTGTTTAATTCCATACCTAAGGATGTAGGATTGGAACTTTTCCATGAATCTATTATCAAATATTCTACATTGGACAGTGATAAGATTCAAATGTTGGAATTTATGGCTACTGCCATAGACAATAATTTCATCTATTTTGAGGGGGAGCATTTCAAGCAAATCAAAGGTGTCGCTATGGGGGCATCTTCTGCCCCCATATTTGCAAATCTTGTTTTGACTGAGTGGGAACACAGACATGTATTCAACAGTCCTTTTTCAAGTAAATTGAAACTTTATGTCTGATTTTTGGACGACCTGTTTGTTCTATGGAAGGGAGATAAAAAGGAAGTTGAAAATTTTGTAGCATATTTGAACAGTGTTTGCCCTTATTTTAAGTTCACCCGCTCATATAGTGAAAAAGGTATATCCTACCTGGACACATACATATCCCACACAGAGAATGGGCTTAAATCTAACATCTACCGCAAACCCACTTTTAGCAACTCTTATTTAGAGTACAACAGTTGCCACTCTATGTCACAGAAAAAGAGCATACTCAAAGGTCAATGTATTAGGGTGGCCAGAATGACATCTGAATACACAGATGTTAATGAATTAAAAGTTGTGGGGAACATGTTTCTAGAAAGGGGTATCCACCCCATTTAATGGATGAGACTGTTCGCTATGTCTTATCACAATGGGGGTTACAGTACAAACCACTGTTGATGGTTGGACTGACATATGGGGGTGAAAATTTGAATGAAAATGTGCATTCTAGAGCTATGGTGCTCAATTTCAGTCCTTAATCATCAGTGATTAAAGAAATGGTGTCAAAACATTGGAATGTCCTTAAGGGCGATGGGGACTTTTAGAATTTATTAGGAACTCACTGACTTTTGTGTATAAGACAGGAGTTAATCTCAAGAGTAGTTTTGAGAATTTAAATTTCTCAGTTCAAAGAGAAGCCCCGAGGTACAAGAAAATGTGGTTCATGTAACCAGTATCGGTTTATTTGTGAGAATTTGGATGTACAGTTGGCTAACATAAATAGGACTAAAATTAAGTTTCAGAAAGGGAACTGTAATATACATAATGTATATTTAGCCTTGTGTCCCACATGTCCGACATTTTATGTCGGGAAAACTGAAAGACCTTTAAGGAATAGAATCTATGAGCATATGTATAACATTAGGAAAAAGAATACAAATAGTGCCTTATATAGGGACTTGATGAATAATAAAACTTGTCACACCTTTAAATTTGCTATTCTAGAAAAAGTATTTGTTAATCCTAGGGCTGGTAACACTAAGCTCTTTTTAAAAGAGAAAGAAGTGGTCTGGCAGTTGAGGCTTAATGCCAGTAACCCCCAGGTATTAACGATTACAGCCCCCTCAAACCTATCTTAGAACTTAGAGCCTAAGTGACACAACATAAAAAAATTCATACAGCACTTTTAGTACATATGTATTTTCAATACACACCTTTTTTAAACACACTTTTCACATGTACTTCAATGTGTATTTTAACATGCAATTGTTAATATAGGTTTTTCTTTATTGAAAAATGATTTTATATTATACTACCTTGGTGCAAGTTATTTATTTTGTAATGTACCTATTTCTTTAAGTAGTTAGAGTTCTTAATTAATATATCACTTCATTTTATCTCATTTTTACATCTATATAAACACTTTCAATGCTATTTTATTGTTGAATCTGATGAAGTCCTGTTAAGCAGGATGAAAGTGCTTATTCCTTTTGTATTACAAATAAAAGAAGTTTGTACTTGATTTTTCTTCGTGGTATTTTGGGAGTCTTTATGGCTTAGGACCATCTGAGACAGTTTTGCAGTGGTAGTGTTTGTGTATTTTTTGCCTTAACTACTGCACTCAGAAATTTGGACTTATTTTGTTGTTTTTACTGAGGCTCTGGCAGGATGGATTCCCTAGATGAGATCCC
Source organism: Protopterus annectens (assembly GCF_019279795.1). NCBI lineage: Eukaryota > Metazoa > Chordata > Ceratodontiformes > Protopteridae > Protopterus > Protopterus annectens. Next base: position 983,075,585 of record NC_056741.1, on the reverse strand, counting down.
ATCTTTATTTTCACCTGTACAATGAAACAAATTTAACAGGCTGAATTCAGAAATGCAAATTGTTGAGGGCGAGTTAACTAGGCTCAAAGAGCTTATGAGCCAAACCCAGAATCAGAACACACCAGCCTCTTTGAATGTGACAACACCAGGAGGAGGACAGAGAGAAATGAAATGTGAGAGAGCAACGGTTTTCCAACTCTTCTGAGGGTCGAGGGCAAGAGAATGAGGAGGAGTATCTTCATTGTGGAGCTAAGCCTAAAAGGACTGTTCCAAATGGGTCTATATTATAACATTGAAGTGTCAGAACTTTGAATGTTATAACATAGAACCCAAAACCACGAAAGTTGAAAACCCCGAAGACTGAGAACAGTGATTTTTCCCCTGGGAAAAAAATCGCTATTCCAGTACAAAACACAAAACATAGAAACACTACAAACAATTTCTAATGTGGGGGGGGTTGCCCCCACACCCCCCAACGTGGGGGGCTGTGCTCCCCACACCCCCCCTTCTTAAATATACCAACCCCAAGATGGCACCACAGTGGAGGAAATAGCTAACCCATGGAAATGGCCCACCATATTCTTTCCCTGGGAAAGAATTTGATGTTCCGCGGCTTCGATATTGTCAATCTTCCAAGTTTCCTGTTCGATGTTATAACATTCGAAGTTTTGACACTTCAGTGTTATAATATAGACCCTTCCAAAGCATACTTATGCAGCAGTTTCTGATAATGCAGCACCAACAGGTACCAGTGACATTCAGGTACATATTACAACTAATAATGACAGTGTGCATTCTGCTAGAGACTTATGTACCTTAAACAATGACTTTAATAATATTCATATAGTCGGAATTTACGTTTGGGAAAAGCAGAGATTCTGCATTTATGCATAAGAACTGTTTATCAACTGATGCTGACAATCAAACTGCTTTTCCTTCTTTAAAGGAAAAGAATTTACACATGGAAAAATTTTGGGCATATTAAACAGTTACAGATAGTGCATATTTTAATAAATGTATTTAATTTAAGATTGTACGAAAAGGAATTAGGATTTTTAAGGAACCTATGGGTTTAGAATTAAATGAAGAAATAATTAATGAATTTAACTCATTATTTGTCAGTTTTGGATTTGACTACATGTGTTTATTAAATAAACACAATGATGCTAAGTTAACTAGACTATTATCTGAAGATGAGCTTTTAAATGTTGATATCACCCATGACTTAATTTTTGATCAATGGAAAGAGTTTTATCAAAAGGAATTTAGTATTGTTAATAAACATAGTGATACTTTATTTAAGAGAAAAGAGAAGAAAATTGAAAGGGACATTTCCCAGTATAGTAGAAATAAAGCCTACATATGTAAAGAATATAAAATGGAGAATGCTAGTGGTGGGGAAGAGAACATTAATGACCATAGGCAATCTGGGCATTTTAGACGTAATAATTCTCAAAGGAAGTGCTATAATTATGCCCATACCCCAAAACATTTTTGGGTGGGACAACCAAAGGTACACCCAGACCAAACAAGTTTATTGGGACTCAGGTCAGGGAGCTGGCCAGTCCCAATATCAAGAGGGAGTATATTGAGCATATTACCCCAAGAACAAGGTACGATTTTAATCACAAATGAGGTAGTTTATAGCTACAAATATTTTAACATTTTCAACTACACTGGTTGGAAAGTGACAAAGGATCATTTCTCCCTGTTATCCAAAGAGCTGAAATATATACCTACTACACATTTTGATTTAGTAGCCACACTGATTAAGATAAAACTTTTTATTAGAAAACAAAACCTGGCTATTCATTTTAAAGATAAGGCCCAGCAGATTCAGGCATCTACTATTAAGAAAAAGAGCACATACAACCCTCCTTTGTACCCTTTTTTACAAACCTTTGATAAGCTAGTCACAGAGGACATATACAAGACTTATGAAGCTATAAAAGGGAAAACGAGAAAGGTATACATCTTTAGTAAATCTGAAAGGGAGATTTTTCAGAAACTAAGTCAAGACACAGATATAAGGGTTATGAAACCCAACAAGGGAGGGGGTATTGTGCTGTACAACCAAATGGATTACTTAAAGAAGATGTATGGCATTTAAAAAAAATTGGAAGCATATGAGCTTATAGCACTAAATGAGATACATGTAGCATACAGCCATATAGATCTGGAGTTGGAAGAATATTTGCTAGATCAGAGGATTTCTATGGATACATACAATTTCCTTAAAGTTAAGAATCCCCTACTAGCTTCTATCTTTGGTATTCCCAAAGTTCACAAAAATGTGACACAATCCCCTTTCCGACCAATAGTTGCAGGGAGTAAGTCTAAAACATTTTCCTTTAGAGTCATTATATATTATTGGCTTAAGCATTCCTACAACATTTATTACATTTTAAAAGACTCCTGGGATTTTTTAGGTAGAATTAAAAGTGAACTTTGGAAGAATAATTTATTATTTTTAACCATTGATGTGGTTGACTTGTTCAATTGCATACCTAAGGATATAGGATTGGAACTTTTCCATGAATCTATGGTCAAATATTCTACATTTGACAGTGATAAGAATCAAAAGGTTTTGGAATTTATGACTAGCATCCTAGATAATAATTTCATCTATTTTGAGGGGGAACATTTAAAGCAAATGAAAGGTGTTGCTATGGGGGCATCTTGTGCCCCCATATTTGCAAATCTTTTTTGATTGAGTGGGAACACAGACATGTACTCAACAGTCCTTTTTCAACTAAACTGAAACTTTATGTCCGATTTTTGGACAACCTGTGTGTTCTATGGAAGGGAGATAAAAAGGAAGTTGAAAATTTTGTAGCATATTTGAACAATGTTTCCCCTTATTTTAAGTTCACCCACTCATATAGTGAAAAAGCTATATCCTACCTGGACATGTACATATCCCACACAGAGAATGGGTTTAAATCTAACATCTACTGCAAACCCACTTTTAGCAACTCCTACTTAGAGTACAGCAGTTCCACACTATGCCACAGAAAAAGAGCATACTCAAAGGCCAATGTATTAGGGTGACCAGAAAGACATCTGAATACACCAATGTTGTCAATGAATTAAAATTTGTGGGGAAAATGTTTCTAGAAAGAGGGTATCCACCCCATTTAGTGGATGAGACTGTTTGCTATGTCTTATTGCAATAGGTGTTACAGTACATACTACTGTTGGGTGTTGGACTGACATCTGGGGGTGAAAATTTGAATGAAAATGTGCATTTTAGAGCTATGATGCTCAGGTTCAGTCCTTACTCATCAGTGATTAAAGAAGTGGTATAAAAAAATTGGAATGTCTTTAAGGGCGATGGGGACATTTACAATATATTAAGAATTTCACCGACTTTTGTGTATAAGACAGGAGTTAATCTCAAGAGTAGTTTTGGGAATTTTAAACCACTCAGTTCCAAGAGAGGTCCCCAATGTACAAGAAAATGTGGTTCATGTAACCAATGTGGGTTTATTTGTGAGAATTTGAATGTACAGTTGGCTAACATAAATAAGACTAAAATTAAGTTTCAGAAAGGGAATTCTAATACACATAATGTTGTATATTTAGCCTTGTGTCCCACATGCCTGGCATTTTATATCGGGAAAACCGAAAGACCTTTAAAGAATAGAATTTACGAGCATGTGTATAACATTAGGAGGAAGAATGCAAATAGTGCCTTATATAGGCACTTGATGAATAATAAAACTTGTCACACCTTTAAATTTGCTATTCTACAAAAAGTATTTGTTAATCCTAGGGGTGGTAACACTAAGCTCTTTTTAGAAGAGAAAGAAGTGATCTGGTAGTTGAGGCTTAATGCCATTAACCCCCCAGGTATAAATGATTACAGCTCCCTCAAACCTATATTAGAATGTATAGCCTGAGTGACACAGCATAACAAAATACTTCATATAGCACACACCTTTTTAAACACACTTCTCACATGTATTTCAATGTGTATTTTAACATGCAATTGTTAATATATGTTTTTCTTTTATTGAAAAATGATTTTTTATTATAATACTTTGGTACTAGTTATTTATGTTATAATGTACCTATTTCTTTAAGTAGTAAGTAGTTAGAGTTCTTAAGTAATACATCCCTTCCTTTTATCTCATTTTTACATTTATATAAGCACTTTCAATGCTATTTTATTGTTGAAACTGATGAAGTCCTGTTAAACAGGATGAAAGAGCTTATTATTTTTGTAGAGGTGTGTCTGAAAATATGTGTTGTATTTTGATTGGGTAGTAATGCCTTTTAAACTTGGATGTTTATATTTTACTCAATGGTATAATGAAGCTATGTTAGGTAGTGAAAGCACTTATCATGCACTGTGTTTGTTTTCTATATATTTTTAATACATTTGCTGGCTTGCATGTATGTGGTGGTCGGATATATTTCCTTTTGTTCAGGATCCAGTTTCAGTCAGTTTCAGTTAGCCTGGGCTGACATGGTCAACAAACCTCACTGCTTTGCCAAAGACAATTTGCACCTTGCTCTACTTGGCTTTCTGCTGCTGGCAAAGGCTCTTGCGTCCCTCATAGTGTCTTTTTTTAAGCAAGATCTCAAAAAAAAAATTGACGATGTGAAAATTACCAACCATAACAAAATAAGGGTCATGCTGCTAAATGCTAGGAGTGTAAACAAAAAATTGCACACCCTGGAAGCATTTTTATCACTGGAAGATGTAGATGTCTGTGCAGTCAGAGAAACCTGGTTTAAGGCCTCAGAGAGTACCCCAGCCTTCTTTTGGCATCATCAGCACAGCATAAGGGGAATGTTTGACTTTTGGAAATACAGGGTTGACATACCCAACTGATATCCATAAAGATTAGGATATCTACCAAATATCCCAACTAACAAACTAAAACAATGAGTAAAAATGTCACACAGGAAAACCAGTTGGTTAAATAACAGAAAAAGAAAGTCATGGACATTCAGAATTGCCATTTAGCTGAAACACCTGATATCCTTAAAGGGTAATTTTCATATATTCCATGTTGCCTCTGTTACAATAAGTTTAAGGTATCACACAGTAGCTTTGTTAGATGTTTCTTTTTGTGTTTTTTAACCATTTAGTTTTTCTGTGTGACCTTTTTACCCATTGTTTTACATTTTTAAAATCTCTGCTTGGTATTTGCAGTACCTAGTACTTTTTGTCTGAGCAGCTGTAATCAGATAAAGTATAACACATACAGTTGTTGTTTAGTGCCAAACTTATCACTTTAATGACTGATTACACACAGGACAATTAGAGTTTGATTAGCAGTAAATATTTATCTAAATTATATTTTGTATAAGAAGGGCCTTACTTTAGGGATGAATTCAAGAAATGAGTTAACTTTCAAAGACTTGACAGGCATTCTATCTCTGTAATATAAGAACTGTTTCATACCCTGAGAATGCAGCTCTTTCTGACTTGACCTTAAATATGTTTGAGAGGTATATCTGGAGTATTGAGAATGAAACTCTTAGCAGCTGCTACAGCCTGTCAGCATGTGCATTCAGATGCACACACACACACACACACACACACACACACACACACACACACACACACACACACACACACACACACATGCATGCATCTACATTACAGATGTTCTGAATACTATACTTACAGAGCCTCAGTTACATGTCAAGAGGTTGTAAGTTCATCAAAACCAGAATCTCTTACAAGTAAAATATGACCACAGTAACTCAAACATGCAAAGTCATCAGACAATGACAGCAGAAAGGGCACCTGACAGCAAAATACCTGGGGGGGAAAATTTATGAAGCCAAACTTTAAAACCCATAATGAAGCTATGGTTATGATCTATACCTGATGCTAGCAAAAAAAAAAAAAAAAGAAACAGCTTAGTATTGATGGCTCTCTTGTATGTAAAACAGATACATGCTTTAAGAGACTCTGTAAGGATCTCAAGATAGTGCTATAAATGCAAAGGCCAAACTCAGGGACATTTTAACCAATTTAAAAAGGAAGAATGTTATGACATGGTCATTGTTCATTTTGGAGTGAATGATCTAACAAGTCATCCCTTTTAGATATGCAACAGGAAATGGTTAGATAATTGAACATATTTTCAAATCATGGGGAAAAACACATCTGCTTAGCAAAATTCTTCCATTACTTTGTATGATGTGTAAATAGTATAACACTTTGGCATTCAGTCACTGGCTAAGGACCTGATGTCAAACACGCATGAGATATGATGTCTGTTGGCTTGGAGTGTAATTGTCAACTGAGTGAGTGCTTTGACTCTGAGCTTTACTTCTCACTTTAGGGATGCAAATATTGAGCATGAAATTTTTCTGTTTTCACAGTGTCTTCTTTAGACCTTTTCAAATTCCAAGAAAAAAAAAATAAATGAAAAACACAAAAGATAAAATAACTGAAAAAAAATCAGACGCAAGATGCCTTTGCTAAATTCCAGAAGCCTCAGCAGTATAGTAGATGATTTATACGCTTTTTCCTGCTTGGACAATATTGGTACCATTACTGAGAGACAATCAAATAATCCAAAACGTATGGTGCAAATTCCAGGATATGCTTCTTTTCAATGCTGTGGATCTGATGGGATAGGCGGTGTTGAATCTTTAACAAAAAAAAAAATAAATAAATAAATAAAAAGTCAGCATCCAGGTTAGAATGTCAGGGCTAAAAAAATGATGATTATCAGTGATATCAGTGGTATTGAATATAACTTTAAACGCAGCTGATGTCTTCAACCATGTTATGAGAATTTTATGACTTATTCATGGAAGAGAATATAATTTAAAATATCATTGTTGTGGGAACATTTCAGTTATCCAAACATTGACTAAGTAAACTGCTCAAGAAACAAGCATGCAAAAATATTCACCATATTAATCAAAATAGCTTGGAACAAATACTATGAAATCTAACTATAGATGCCAAATCATAGATGCTCCCCCACACACTGTTGAATATTCATTAAATAAGAAAGACCATCTGGTTTATGAGCTAATGCCTGTTCTAGTTCTATACCTAGAGTATTATAGAATAAGCTTCCCCTTACTATTAACAGAAGTCATTCATCAACATACTTCAGAAATAATATATTCTTCCTGGCCCTCAAGAACTTCACTGCATTTTGTTGTGTAAACTGTTGCCATATTTCTTGATTCAATGCCATTCTCCTACCTTCTTTGACAGTTGTTCCTGACTGTCACAAATCTTCTCTCATACAGTCCATCCAGCTCACTGGATGATGCCCTTGTTTCCTCTTGCCTTCTTCCTGTCTGCCCCAAATCATCTTCACCTGATCATCTTTTGTTTTATCTGGATATGTGTCTGAATTATCATAAAATGTTCTCTTTAACTTTTTCTGACATTGGAGCTACTTGCATGTCTGCTCTTATGTCCTCATGTCTTTGTCTGTCTTGCAGTGTGCATCCTGCCACTCAACTTATCTTAGGCACTTCATCTCCTTCACCTATAGCTTCCGCAACTGTTCTTTCTTTACTTCCCAGGTTTCTGTAGCATGCAGTAGTTCTGGACTCGCCACTGCTTTGTACACCTTACTTCAGCTTATTTGGCATTCTTCCGTCATATACTACTCCTGACACAATGTGCCAGTTGACTGAAGGCCGTCTGATTCTAATTTTGACCTCCTCATTCAGACAGCATAAAGAGGTATGATCTGCAAGTAAAATAAAGTCCCTTCTCAACAATTATTACTTTATTCGGATGAGGTCCCATTTAATGATAAAACATGCTCTTTATATCATTGAAGATCATTTCTCAGTACTGTTGAACTTTTGACTGTTGTAACAAATGGGCTGCTCATTCCCATCTATGGCTTGGGAAAATATTGCAGCTGTGCCTACTTCTGAGGCAGCTGTGTGCACCAGGAATTGTTTTAAAAAATCTGAATCTATTAATAGAATTCCCAATACAAATCATCTTACAGATGCTTAAAGGATTGTTCAACTTCCAGTGCTAACATTCAAAGGAGGCTTACTCTTGGCAGAAAAAAAAATAGGAATATGCTTACAGTAATAGATATTGAGGCATAAAAAGCTTTAAAATATTCTTAGTGCTGTGCATGGGAAAGTTTTATACTGCTAAAAGCTTTTCAGATTCTGGTTTCACCATGTCTTGGCCTGTTGCATAGAAGCGGTAACAGGTTTCTGGCATGCCTAACTAGCACTTTGATGAGCTGGACTAACTGCTAACTCAGCTCTACAGAGACAATTTAAAATTTCTTGAACTTTACAGAGATGGCTTTCCAAATCCTCAGAAAATATTGCCATGATGTTGAGGTAGGCCGCTGCATATCTGGTTATGAGGTTTGCCCATCATTCCATCAAATATATCAGGTACTCAGAGGAGAACAAAAGACAGGCTTCTGTAGTTAGACAGTCCAGCTGATTTGGAAAATGTTTTTTACTTTAACATCAAGGACTACTGGAATTTACCATTAATCTTTGATTTTTTTTTTGTTTTAACATTAACAGAAATCTGGCATTGAACAATCTTTCAATCAGTTCATCTTCTTCCTCAAAATTGTTTGTATTTCCATTAGTCTTTGTTTTTATTTTTTTTAACATTAACAGAAACCTGGCACTGAGCGATTTTTCAATCAGTTCATCTTCTTCCTCAATTTTTTTTTATTTTTCAAATACAGTTGAATAAATTCCATAATATTTGTATATAACATCTTAATAACTATGTACACTATTTACATCAGGCTGACACTATAACAGAGCTCAATATAGCTAATTACTTTATAGGTATAACAATCCATTTATCAGAGTGTATCTGTTCAGTTATTGTAAAGTGTCAATCAATTGTAAGACTTTTTTCCATGGATTGTTAATAAATGGCTTAGAATGAATCCTTTATTCTTTAATTTTAATTTCCAACAATGTTGTGGTCTTCAGTAGGCTGTAGATGTCTTCCAAAGTTGGTATTGTGTTTGTATTCCATCTTCTTGTTATACACTTCCTTGAGATTGCAAGTATTGTCCATACTAGATACATATTTGACTCATTCAAATGAGGACCTTCGTACACATTTATTAATACTAGAGCTTTAGATAAGTTAAACAATTCATTAAATAAAGCTTGTAAAAAGTTTTTAATACCATTCCAAAATGGCTTAATTTTAACACAGTCGAAGAAAATGTCTGCATTGTGTATTTGCTCACACCTCTAACATATTCCCTTTGTGGAAGAATTCATTTTAGTAATTCTATCTGGAGTCAAGAATGCTCTGTGCAAGCATTTCCAATTAAAAACTTTCCAGTATTGTGTAAAGGATGCATGTTTTATTGATAATAAAATATTTGATTTAATTTCTTCAGTTCGCTGTAATGAGTGTTCTTTTGTTATATAATTCAAATATGAGGATTTAGGTGTTGTTTTATAATTTATCAATATCCTGTAAAATTTTGAAATACTATTTCCTATGTCATAATCATTATATATGATTTCATATATGTATTTTGTAAGTTTAGATATTTCTTTAAATGAAGAATTACTAATTATTCTGGATAAATCTTGTGAATACATCAGAATGTTATACATAGTTAGCCAATCTTGTTGTGGAATTTTTCTATGTTGTTTCTATTGCTTGCATATCCAGAACTTTTAGTTCTTTGATACATTGAAACCAACAAACAAATCCTTTCTGTTCCCAGGAATTAATTATTTCTCTGTATATTTTATGTGGATAGCTCTTTATAACTATGAATGGTGTTAAAAGATCAAACCAGATTTTTAAATCTATATTTGCATTAATAATTTTCCTAAATGAGTCAATGTAATAATTAATCATGCAAGTTTTTGTGGGCTTAGTTATGCTATATTGCATACTAATACATAATATGTGCCATGGCAAACGGTTTTTATCTGTTATTTGAATTTTTTTTGTAAATCAAATTCATTTATTGATATTACAGTTAGTAATTCATTCCAATTTGCAGAATAATTTGGACTTATCCAATCTAAGATTGTTTTAGATATTGATGCCTTTATATATGTTTCTATATCAGGAAAGTTTAATTCTCCCTGTTTCCATGGTCTGATATGATGTATTTAAGCTATTCTGTTTCTTTTGGGAAACCATAAAAATTTTATTAGGCATGGGTTTATTTCTTTGAGTATATTCCTTTCTGGTAACAGTTGTATTTCCAAAGCTATATTTAGAATCTTGGGTAGTAAAACCATTTTTATTAACTGTAGTCTATCTTCAAATGTTAATATTATTTTGTTCCACTTTTCCACAGAGATTTTATGTATTGATGATATTATTGTAGTTTTTTTTTAGACAAATTCATTATTATCCTTGCATAACTCAATTCCTAGATATATTAAGGTAGATTCTTGTTTCCCCCTTCATCTGCAATTCTTTTTTTATTTAAAAATAAAAAAAATGATTTTGCTTTATTGAAATCGAGTCCTGAAGTCCTGTAAAATGTGTCAATTAAAATATCAAATTTTTCTAATGTCTCATTTGTATTGGATGTTAATCAGCAAAGAGTGTTACTTTAGAATTGTATTGTTCATAAACATCTACTCCTTTGATTTTTGTATTGTTATATATTGAATCTGCCAATATTTCAATAGCTAAAGCAAATTGAATCTGTGACATGGGAGATCTGCGTTTAGTACCCTTTGTTATATGTATTGATTCAGAGATGAAAGGACCTAGTTTAACATATGCTAAATTATTTGTATATATATTCTTTAGTAGATGAACAAAGGAAGGACGAAATTCAAATAATACCAGAATTTTGAATAAATAGTCCTAACTTAGGGAATCAAAGGCTTTATCTATATCTAAGCCAGTTATGAGTGTTTCTTTATTTTCATTATTAACATAATCTATGAGAAATTATCCTTTTAATATGGTCATGTATGTGTCTATGATATATATATATCCTGTTTGATCATTATTTATTGTTTTGGATAGGGGTATTTTCATTCTATTAGTTAATATTGTCATAAATATCTTATAGTCATTATTTAATAATGATATAGGTCTATATGAGGTACAGAGGTTTGGGGATTTGTTTTCCTTTAGGATTCGTGGGATTAAGGAATATCTCCAAGAAGGTGGTATTAAAGCTTGTGACTGAATTTCTAATAGAGTTTTATGGAAGAGAGATAGTATATTTGAAGGAAAAAGTTTATATATTTCCATAATTATGCCATCTATACCTGGAACTTTATTATTTTTATCCTCTTTTATTGTATCTGTAATTTCTTTGTAGGATATGGGTGCTTGCAGATCTAGTTTTAATTTTTCTGTTTTTTTTTTATATTAGAACATTTTTCATCTCGATCTAATTGATCGATATGTATATTTTCTTTTTGGAAATGTTCCATACCGTGATTTCTATAGATATCAAGAATGTCACCTATATTTGTGACATGTTCCCTTTCTTTTCATGGAAGATACTTTTAATGTTATTAGCTTTTGTTTCTATTTTGATTCTTGTGGATAAATTATCTAGATATTTGGGAGAAGTGGCCAAGGTATTCATTTTTAGTTTTTCTAAAGCTAAACTAGTTTTATGTGTTTGGATTTCATTGTATTTATTGTTTAATACTTCTGCTTTCTTTTTCATCTCCAAATGATTTTGATTTTTTTCAGCTTTTACTGACAAAAGTTTAGATTGCAGATCTAATAATTCAGAATCCCATTCTCTGATTTTTTATACCAAGTTAGGGTTTTGCCATATATGTAAGCTTTTAATGAGTCCCGCATCATTATTTTATTTATCTCTGTGGTGTAATTAATATCTAAGAAGAAGTGCAATTCATACAATAACCAGTGTTTGAACTCTTTAATTTTAGTTACATATGCTGGAATTCTGGAGTTAAAGATTAATGGTTTGTACCAATTTTGAAATGTTAGTATCAATGAATTGTGGTCTGAAGAGTGTCAGGGGGTGATTGAGAAATTAATGATTTTAGAGTGTAAGTCATGGGCAGCAAATACTTTGTCTATTCTAGTTTGGGTACCAAATCTGTGATCTTGATGGGAAAATAAAGATTTATCTTCTTTTAATTTGAAAGTATCTACAAGATGAAATGATTTTACTCACTTGTTTAAAGCTTTTGATACAGCAGATGCATGCAGCAGTCTTTTATTTGTAGTTTCAAAAATATCAGATATGCAGTTAAAATCTCCTCCTAATATTAAGTTGCCTTTATAATTATTGAAAATGAAATCCAAGTGTTTTTTAACAGTTTCTGATCCAATGCCTGGGAACCAGTATAGATTGGCTAGGGTCCATATTCTGTTATTATATTTAACTATTACTAATGCCATAAGGCCTTCTTTATCTTCATACTTATAAATGATTTCTGTGTTAATCACATTTGTTTTCCATAAAATTGTTACCCCTTTTGCCTTTGTCTTATAAGTGGATTGCGCCAATATCATATACTCTTTAGGATTCTATTTGTAATTGTCATTTGTTTTGAAATAAGTTTCTTGAATGAAGACAATTTGTGCTTTGTTCAGTTTTAAATATTTCAGTAGATTTGATCTCTTGCTAGGATTGTTTAAGCCATTGGTATTTAAAGATAATAAAGTTAAATCCATCTTAGGTTAGTTAGACTATTTTTTGTTTTATTGTGACTATTAAACATTTTACTCTGATAACTATAAAGTATATGTTTGAGCTTTTAAAGGAAATTATCAGTTTTATATTTTGAGCATTTGCCAATAAAGTAATGTTTTGGTCAGGCATACTAAAAATGTTTTTGTGAATTAACAAATCTTATCTAATAAATATTAACAAAACTAATATCCACACTAGCCATGGAATGAAAATTATTCCTAATCTGATGGATAAACCTAAGTCCATCAGATTATCACTCATTCCTTGACAATCCAAAACATCTGAGCTCCATAAATTGAATTATTATATGGAGAATATTTGTGATAGGAATAAGCAATATTTATATTATTTTGAACAGATATAGTACTATTGTAGATTAGACAAAATTCTAATACAATATAAATGTCTACTTATTGTATAAGCAATTAATATTTACATGAAAGATAGATGACAAGCAATTCAATCATAGTAAAGTAGGATGTATCATATATAAAATGTCAGTAAAAGATTATAGCACACAGTTATTTAACATATTCACCCTTATTGATGAAGTCTTTCAAAACATATTACTTAATATAATTAGATGGTAGTAATATTTATATCTAATGTTTATAATAGAATGTATTTTACTAGATATATCAGAAGTTATATTTCATTGTTTGCCAGCATTTAAGTAATCACTTTGTTTGTTGCTAACTTACTTAAAGCATTACATTTGTTTTATGTAAACTTTGATGAAAGTTAATGCATTTTAATTATCAGTGCATCCCTCTTCCCCCAATTCCTACACATAAGGATTTTCATATCTGTCATTTCTTATTATAAAATGAATTAAATTATAGGTTAAAAACAACAAATTCACTTATTGTGATTAATGATTACAAGTTCCCTTTCCAGATTCATAAAATGCCATTTTATGGCATATACTAAAAGTTTTTAGATTTAAATGGCAACATTCTATTTCGTATAATCAGCAAAGGTTAAACTGAGTGATTATTGTCAATTTAATACTATTTGCTCAGAATGTGATTGTTATATTCTGTGACGCTCCTAGTTCAGGCTTCTATTGTTCCCTTGAGCAACTTTGTCAGTTTGATGTCATGTATAAAACATTAGTTACCTTGGTAACAGCTTAAGTATTATGTATGACCAGGATGTATTACAAAACCACAATTCAAGTTAAAGCAATTATATGACTTGTTATGCACATTTACTTATATGAGAAAATCATCATGCTTCCCCTTGACGTTCAATATAATGTATGTCATTTATGACAAGTTAAAACAGTAGTGTTATTTATACACAAACCATTGTTATTAAACTGTCTATTGTCAATTTAATACTATTTGTTCACAATTTGATTGCTACGTTGTGTGACATTTTAAGTTCAGGCTTCTATTGTTTCTCTTGAACAACTTTGTCAGTTTGATGTCATGTATAAAAACGTTAGTTACCTTTGTAACCACTTAAGTATTATATACGGTCACGATGGGTTACAAAAAATACTATTCAAGTTAAAGGAAATACATGACTTGTTATGCATATTTACTTATATATATGAAAATCATCATGCTTCCCCTTGATGTTCAATGTAGTGTATGTCATTTATGACAAATTAAGACAGTAGTGTTATTATACACAAGCCCACGTTATTAAATCCTGTCTTTAAATCAGTTCATCTTCTCATGGTACAGGATATGAATACATTTAGACATCTTATTTAATTTTCTGAAGTCTTTAAAAAAATATAGACCCCTCAGACTTGGGATCCAGTGCAATGGGACTATTCCACCCACTTCAGGATTATTCTCTAACCCAAAATTTAAGGATTTTCTGTTCCTCTTCTGCTGGGACTCTGATATATTGTATGGCTTCAAACTTATTTTCTAACCAGGCACAGTTTGTGTGCTTTGCTGGATTAAACTGGTATTAATCAAACAACTTTGAGAATGTATCCATATTTCTGAATACAAATCATTTTACTTTCTGCTTTCTTCAGTTTCTCTCCAACATTTCAGAAACAGTATGTGATGACTGTCATGGTTCCGCTTCTACTTGTTGCCTCACCTTATATTTTACTTTGTTTAATTTCTCTACAGTTTCAATAGGTCTTGTCACTTTGTAAAAAATTTGTTTTCAGAAGTTGGTACCAACACAATAACTTTATCTTCTGGTTTGAATTTTCCAAAATGAGCATTTTTGCTATAGGCTCTCTGTTCTGTCTTCTGCGCTCTCTTCATGTGATGTTTTACTATAGGCATTACAGTTCATAACCTATCCTACAAGTCTGAAAATGGTCAATTACACTTTTAGACAGGGAGCCAGATTCCAAAATACTTGCTAACACTGAAAGTGACTTACTTTATTGCAAGCTTGCCCCAAATCCAAAATACTTGCTTTCTCTGTTTATGACATACTCTGGTGTAAGGCCTGTCTATAAAGAAAGCTTGTACTGGAGTAAGTCACTAACACCCAGGGCAAGTCTTTTGAACTCAAGCTCTGGATGCTTTCATTCCTTTTCTATATCTAGCAAAACTCAGTTATGTTTGCCATACAGTAATTCAAATGGTCTGAATCCATCTGAGGTTTGGAGAATTTTTTTGCAGCAAAGGGAAGATCGAGAAGCAGTTATCCCCATTTTCTCCCATCCATTTCTATATCCTTTTCTGTCACAGACTTTGAAGTTTTATTAAAGCAGTCAACTAGCCTATTGGTTTGAGGGTAATACATAGATGTCTTTGTCTAGTTTGTATTACTCAGGAAGTGAATGAGTTACCCTGCTTGTTAAGAATTTCTCATGTAAAAAAAAAAAAAAAACAGTTAATTATTTTGCTATGGACTTTACCTCTGGAGATTTTGTTGCATAATCAATAATTACCAAGGTATGCTGATGATATACTAATGGTTCTTACTCCATTTTACAAGAGGACACATGATGTACATTTCTGTGTATTCAAATAGGACATACACTAGGACTAATGGCATAAAAGATTTCTTAAACCCTGGCATTGATGCTGTCCTTTGACATTCTAAACAATCTGTGCAAAAATTCTGTTTGCATTCTTTCCTGATACCATGCCAGTCAAATCTAGCTAAAACCCTTGGATGTTATGTGATCCTATCTCACCTACATTCTGTACTGATGGGCTCGGAGCCGATCCCTCGGCTCCGACTCGGCACGCTTATGCTATAGAGCGAGGCCTCTTATTGGCTGAGCTATCTTTATCCCAGGATGCACCACCACTAATCCCCCAGATCTCGTTTGCCGCTTACAAAGCTTAGACATGGTCTCAACTTGGCTGGGCTAAGTACTATTTATTTAGGCTTTTTCCTGTCAGAAATTTGCTTGATTTAAATCCAAAAGCTGTTTTAACAGCTATTGTTGTTATTTGAGTGTGTATTGCTAGTTTTTATAAAGGATTTCGTGTTTTTTCCTGTCAGGGAAAGTTTCCCGTTTAAGTTAGAGGGGCCTTCCCCTGTTGTTTCTACTACCTTGGTTTTTGTGTGTGGGTCAAGTACCCGTTTAAGTTAGAGGGTCTTGACCCTCTCTATCTCTCTTTCTTCTGTGAAATTTTTCTGTTTACTGTACTTGTATTTAAAAAAAAAAAAAAAAAATATATTAAAATATTAATATTAAAGAAGGGATATTTTATTTGCTGGAACCCTTCTTTTTGGCTGTAGACAACTGTGTTAACTTTTTGGCTATGTCTAAAGAACACAAACCCTCCGGGTTTAAGAAGTGCACGAGGTGTGGTTTTAAAATGTCCATAACGGACGACCACTCCTCGTGCATCTATTGCTTAGGTGCCAAGCACCTACAAGAATCGTGTAGTGTGTGCCACGCGTTCTCATCAAGAGTCCTCCAGGAGAGGAAGAACAAATTAATCCTCAAGGGATTAATCAAGCCTACCTTCGAGGAGGCTTTATCTTCCTCTCTGTCTCCTTCTAAAAAGAAGAAAGCGTCGGCTCTGACCAGTCAGTCGGAACCGACCGCAAAAAAATCTAAGCAGACTTCTCCATCAGCTCCACGAACTTCGGAGCCGAGGGCGGAACGGTCTGCCTCGATGCCTCCAGCCTCGACCCCTCTGGTTTCGGAGCCGAGGTCTGGAGCATCGAGAGGCGGGTCACCTTCATTGGCTCCACTGATATTGGAGCCGATAAGGGTTACCGGCTCAGACTCTTCCCCCTCGGAGCCGAAGTCCTTATCGGCACAGAGGGAAATTTCTTTGAGATCTTCCTCGGAGCCGATAGTTGTTGAGTCCTTTCGGAGCCGGTCCCCAAGCCCTTCGGAGCCGATGGAGAAATCAGCTTGGGCCCGATCGGTATCCTCTAGATCATCCAAGATGTCTGATTCGGACATCGACAGGGTGCTCCTTTGACTCTTCTAGTCTCCGGTGTTCCAAAAGCTAGTTTCGGCTCCAGCCCATTCGGCTTCGGAGCCGATGGTCCACTCCCCTACAGTGGTTCCTCCTCCAACAGCTTCGGCACCATTGGAGCCGGTGCTGGTGGAACCTGTGGAGGTGTTAGGGTCGGGCCCGACCCTTGCTCCAACTCTGGCTCTTGGGTCAGAGTTCAGTATATGGACTTCTTCCTTTGGCCCTGGGGGGGAGGCTTCGGGATTGATGCTTTCGGTCCCAAGTCTCCCTCTTGGTGCGTCGGCAGCGGGAGTGCTGTCCACTGTCGTGGCCACGGAGGTGGGACCCTCCCAGGATTCGGGTGGTCCCACCTTCAGGGCTATGAGGAGTGCATTAGCCAAATCTTCCTTGGCTACCTCCACGGTTTCCCCAGCTCCTTCCCTGCATACGGAAACTGGGTCGTTGGCAGTCCCCCTGTCTTTAGACAGCGGAGCCCCGGGGCCTCAGGTTACCCCCGCTGGGGTTTCTCCCCCTCCTGGAGGTCCTTCTGAAGCCTCTTCAGAAGAACCCCCCAGGAAAAGATCGTGCAAGAGGAAGCACGTTGACTCCCCTGATGAGTCTCTGACATCTGACACTGATCTCGATGATGCAGAGGGGTCCCCTAAGTCATCCTCGGATGATGTCTCCTTTGCAGACATCCTTGAAGCCCTAAAACAACGAGGCGGCTGGCAGTCCAAACCTCCCTCTGCTGATGAATCAGTGTTCCTGAAGGCATTCGCGGCTCAGCCCTCCACCTCCTGGGTGTCTCCGCCCTTCGATGAGCTCTTGGATTTGATCTGTCAAAGGGCGTGGGAACACCAAGACTCTGTGGAACCGGTGCCTGCTCGTCCGAATAAGTTCCTCTCGGTGCCACCTGAAAAAGAGTTTCTAACTAAAGGTGTGGCTGTAGATGCTTTGGTGGTGGCATCTGCTACCCAGCAAGATGTAGCAGAGGCTTCGACGTCTGTCCATCCTCCTAATAAGGAGTCTAGGAGCATGGATCGGTATGGGAAGTGCACCCTCAGTTCAGCGTCCTTTACACTGAGGTCCTTGAACTACCTTACGCACTTTACCAGATTTCAGAGGGATCTGATTAAGGAGCTATCCAATACCCTCTTGGGTAACCTGCCTGAGGAGCTGGCCCAGATGGTTGGCTCTCAGCTGGCTACAATGTCGTCCATTTCGAACTCGTCCATGAGGCTAATTTCTTATGCGGCCGAAGGGGCGAGTAGAGCGGCGGGTACAGGCATTGCTCTCGGAGACAAGCCTGGCTCCGCCTGTGTCATTCGCGGAGGCCTTTAAGTCTTCCTTTGCCGACGCCTTTGATGGGTCCTCCTGTTTGGACCCAAGGTAAAGGTCACACTAACCCGATGTAATGAGCAGGGCAGGACTCTGACTGTCGTGGGGGCACGATTTTCCACTCCCTTTCGGCCTTATCCCAAGGCTAAAAGAGGAGGGAAAATGTGGTTCCGTAGATCTCAGAAGCCTTACCCCTCTCAGCAGGAGGATTCCCCTTCCAGAGGCAGAGGAGGGGGAAATTCTTTCGGAAGACGCCATCCCAGAGGCGGCAGAGGCCCTCGCAACACTGGAGACCGCGAGTCCTTTCGTGGCTCTTCAGCCTTCCATAGTCCCTGAGGGATTGCCCAGCTGTGCAGCTCCGGAGCCAGTTGGGGGTCTTTTCTCAAAGCACCTAAAGGCCTGGGAAGGTATCACTCAGGACCGATGGGTGCTTCGGATTATAGCCGGAGGTTACTCCATCCCATTCTCTCATCCCCCTCCTCAGCCCAGAAAAATCCCGGACCCGCCACCCAGTCAACGGGATATCGCAGCCTCAGAAGTTTCAAAGCTGCTGCAAAAAGGAGTCATCCAACTGGTCCTCGCAGACCAGATCAGATTAGGGACTTACTCAAGATTCTTTTTTGCGCCAAAAAAGACTGGAGACTTGAGGCCCATCTTGGACCTCAGCATCCTAAACCGTTCAGTCAGAAAGTCCAATTTCCGAATGGTCACTCTACAAACCATTCTCCCATTGCTAGAGAAGGGTGTTTGGATGTGCTCCATAGATCTCAAGGACGCTTATTACCATATCATGGTACATCGAGCGTCCAGGAGACATCTGCGCTTCAGCCTAGGAGGCAGTCATTATCAGTTCTGTGCGCTGCCCTTTGGTCTCACCACAGCCCCCAGGGTGTTCACCAAATGTTTGGCGGTCGTGACTGCTCACCTGAGAAGTCTAGGATTCCAGGTGTTTCCGTATCTAGATGACTGGCTCCTAACTGCCACCTCCAAGCATCTACTACTGCAGAGCCTACAAGCCACTATATCACTGGGCAATTCCCTTGGAATCACCTTCAATTGGCTAAAGTCTGTGTTGCTGCCATCTCAATGCATAAGATTCATAGGGGTAGAGATAGACTCAAACCGAATGCGGGTCTCTCTACCTACAGGCAGGATACTAACCATACAGGCTCAAGTTCGAGCCTTACTTCCCAGATCCAAAGCCCCAGCCAGAATGGTCCTACAGCTATTAGGGTCCATGTCCGCCACGGTTCTTCTAGTTCCCCTGGCAAGATTGCACATGAGAATTCTTCAGTGGCTTCTTTCAGCTCAGTGGTCCTTTCAGGAACTCCCTCTCAGTCACCTCATATGGATCACAGAATCTTGCAAACGGGACCTTCGCTGGTGGCTAGTGCCCTCCAACTTGGATCAGGGACGACCCTTTGTTCTACCCCCTCCGGCGGCCATTTTGACCACGGACGCCTCCCAGTCGGGGTGGGAGGGGCATTCCCTGGGCAGGTCAGTCCAAGACAAATGGCACTCGGAAGAGGCTTTGCTTCATATCAACGTCTTAGAAATGAGGGCAGTGCTTCTGTCCCTTCAAGCCCTTCATGATTATCTCCCTCAGGGCGTAATTGCTGTTCACTCTGACAACATGTCAGTTGTCTGATACCTGAACAAACAGGGAGGGACCAGATCCTATCCTCATTGCAGAGAAGCCATGAGAGTTTGGGAATGGGCAGTCTCGACCAAACGCTTCCTAGTGGCTACTCACATACCGGGCAAGTCCAATGTGATAGCCGACAGATTGAGCAGAACCATCCTCTCTCCTCACGAATGGTCACTGAATATAACAATGGCAAAGCAGATTTTCAGCAAATGGGGAGTTCTGTGTTGCGATCTCTTCGCAACTCCTCTGAATACAAAGTCCAAAGAGTTCTTCTCCCTAACCCCGGCTCCGGGGAAGAGCCCCATGGACGCATTAGTACATCCTTGGCCCACCGGCTTGCTTTATGCCTTCCCTCCAGTTCCTCTCCTTCCCAGGGTGATTCAAAAGGCATCTCTCTTGGGGAGCAAAATGATCTTAATTGCTCCTTACTGGCCTCGTCAAGTGTGGTTCCCCTATCTTTGGAGACATGCTCTGGAAGGTCCATGGTTCCTGGACCAGATCCCAGACCTACTTGTTCACCAGTCGGGACTATTCCACCAGTCCCTACACACCTTAAAATTGATGGCTTGGCTCCTCCTCTTCCGACGATAGGAGTCATACATTGGATCCAGACGTTATACACATATTATCTTCGACCCATAAGTCTGCTACAAAGAAACTGTATTCTAGCAAATGGAAAAGATTTGCTATTTGGGCTCAACTCCGGGGCCTGGACCCCATTTCTATTCCTGTAGCAGAGGTACTAAAATTTTTGACTTCTCTTTTCAATCAAGGCTCTTCAGTTTCTACGATCAAGGTACAATTGGCAGCAATCTCTAATTTTCATGAATCCATAGACCCACCTTTAATGAGCAACAGATTGTGTAAAACCTTCTTGAAAGGTGCTGCTCTATTAAGACCTCCGATTTCTCATCCTGCACCTCCATGGGATCTCGATATAGTGTTACGCCTTGACTTCTCACCCCTTTGAACTGGCAGCTACATGTGATATAAAGTTCCTATCATGGAAGACAGCCTTTCTGGTGGTGATTACTTCTGCCAGAAGAGTTTCAGAGCTTCAAGCTTTGTCTGTAAAACCCCCGTACTTGGTTTTTCACAAAGACAGAGTATCCCTCAGGCCAAATCCTTCCTTTGTCCCTAAAATTTGTTCTAGTTTCTGCTTACAACAATCATTAGAGCTTCCAGTTTTTTTCCCAAAATACTCTAACAAAGCGGAGTTCATATTCCACACACTAGATGTCCACAGACAGTTACGTTTTTATTTAGACAGGACCAAACAAACAAGGAAAACAGATCAGTTGTTTGTATCCTTTGCAGATAACAAATTGGGCAAAGCTGTCACAAAGGTCACTATTGCCAAATGGATCAGGGACTGTATTACTCAAGCTTATTTTTATTCTAACAAAGAGCTTACCACCTCTGTCAAGGCTCATTCTACAAGGGCTATGGCTACTTCGGTAGCATTTCATTCTAAGCTTGCTATTAGTGACATTTGTGCTGCAGCTACATGGTCTTCCCCACACCTTCATTTCCCACTACAAATTAGATGTGGCATCTAGAGGACGAGCTTCATTTGGTTCCACAGTGCTCAGGAGTGTTTTCCAATGAGCCACCCGGGATTTAGGTGCTAGGGATGCTGTCCCATCAGTACAGAATGTAGGCGAGATAGGATCACATAACATCTTTTAGTTATGTACTCACCATAACTTCAGATGTTTGGGATCCATCTCGCCTACATTCCTAATAACCCACCCTCCGTCCCCCTTCCTTGGAGATCAGAGGATATCAGAAGGTCCGAATCCTGTTGTTTCATCTTGAAACATCTAACAATGTTATATAATCAAGTTGTGCATGTGTGCATGAATGCGGACAAACAAGATCTGGGGGATTAGTGGTGGTGCATCCTGGGATAAAGATAGCTCAGCCAATAAGAGGCCTCGCTCTATAGCATAAGCGTGCCGAGTCGGAGCCAAGGGATCGGCTCCGAGCCCATCAGTACAGAATGTAGGCGAGATGGATCCCAAACATCTGAAGTTATGGTGAGTACATAACTAAAAGTTATCACTTCTTAAATAACCACCTAGAATGTGGCCATAGGCTAAGTTCTATGTGACCATCCCAAATGTGACTATTGGCTAATTTCATCAGAAGTGTTTGAAAGTGCCATTACTATTGACAGACAACAGACACTGTGGTAATTTTTGCTGATCCTGTAGAACAAGTCATTTGTTAATAAAAAATATGGATATGAAGTGGGACTGTTTTGTTCCTTTGATTCACCAGTATACCTCTCAACTGTCCAGACTTTTGCAGAATGTCCAGGTTTTTGCTTCATATTTTTGTTCCGTTCCTCATAAAATATAGTTTTTCTGGAAAATCATTTAGGATTAAAGTCACTAAACAATGACAGAAGTTTGAGTTTCATACTTCAAACCCTATAGAAAATTAATGTTAATACAAAAGCTGTTATCCTCTCAACTTTCTAAGTTTATAGGAGTAACACTTAAAAATTGTCCTTATTTCTGGATCTTTTTCTCCCCATTATTTTGGCTCTGTCCAGATTTTTTGTGCTAAGAGGTTGAGATGTATGTTCACTATCTTCTCCAGCTATATTCTCTCTAGGCCTCCTTCTTGTATCTTCTTACCACAAGACATTTTTGAAATTGACATGGCTTATCTGGAGACGTCAGCCAAGTTAAGATTATTTTCATTAATATTCTTACATTTATTTTATTTATTTAATATTTGTATACTGGGAAAGCCCAACTGGGACAAAGCCCATTTTCAGTGGAGGCCCCAGGGAGAAACACTCTAGATGCATGTCTTTGGAATGTGGGAGGAAATCAGAATACCCGGAGGAAACCCACATGAATGCAGGGAGGACATGCAGACTACACACAGAAGGCACCCCAGCTGAGGATCGAACTGGAGAACCACTTGCTGTGAGGTGACAATGCACCACCCAGTGACATGAAGTGGAATGCATTTGTTTCTGACCCTGTAAATATAGGTATTGGGTTATCCCCTTCATCTAAGTAATATTCTAAAAAAGGTAATTCAGTAAAAATATTGTTTCCTATCGGGACACTGGAGTTTCCCGTTTCCATTCTTCGTTGTTCTTTTTATTTTCTTTACCCTTGCAGTCCTCCTTCTGTTTCTGGATGGCTGGCTGCTTTGGTGTAACACTGAGTAGTAAGAATTTGATTCAGGTTCCCATTTACATTTTTCTTCTGTGTGAGATTCGTGTATTTCATCCTCAGTTTCTATACAATTTTCTCTTAGTATACTATTAACTATAGCTCTTTCCTTTTCAACTTCCACACTGACTCCTGCTATTATTTTAACAACAGGTGTCTTTAGGTAATATGCACCTTCTCTGCCATTCTCCACAGTGAACTCCTTTAAACACTGGAGATTTTGATAAGACACACTATCAGATTTGTCTAGCTATTCCTCCCAGAGCCAAATTGTAGCTTTTTTGAGTCTTCAAGTACTTTGTCTTTTTCTTTAATGAGACTATGTATATCTAGCAATACTTCTAACTGAACTTTTCTTATCTTCCATAACTTGCTGAATAAGAAAAAGTCTTAATGATCAAATTGCATGAGAGCTACTGGGTGTAGCACATTGCCTTAAAGGTCTGTGAATGCATGTGAGGGAGTGTGTGTTTGTGTGTATGTGTGTGTGTGTGCATATATATAAAGTTGGGCTTTCCTGTCTACTACGGTTGATTGAAAACTCACTTGATTGAAAATAAAATTACTAGGACCACTTCACCGAAAGCTCACTTCACTGAAAACTCACTTGACTGAAACTCATTTTGTTGAAAGTCATAAATGGCCTTTTCCCCACTGTAGTGTGACCCTGGAGATAGTATATAAAGTAAGGGGTGGGGGGCACATATATATTTGTCCTGGTCCCCTTCAATAAACGCATCACACCGAATTACATTTGACGACCTTTATTCAACTTCCATAAACATGATTGTTAACCAATATTTATTAATTACATCCAACACATGATATAGATGAGGATAGCATCCATGTAACATTAAAATAGGACAGCATGACTATGCTCATCCCAACCAGTAAGCAGCATCCATACCTCCACTCACTTACTTATGAAGCAGCGTACCACCACTCAATTCAGTTACCATTTATTGAATTACATGTCCAACCAAATAAGTAGCTTACCTTCACTTGCTTATTTTACTTATCAAGCAGCGTCCAACTGCTCACTTTCCTTTTCCAGCTCATTGAACTGAACATCCAATACTAGAGGGGGAACAGAAGATGGCAAGCCTGCCCCTCTTCTCTGCCCACCAGCCTGACCAGGCTGTTCCCCCTCTCTCCTACCAAACTTCCAACAACCTAACCACCATTAAAAGGCATCAAGCCAAACATAATTTAGTGTACCCCATCCTGCCGAATTAAACTGTATCCATGCCATCACCTCACAAACCCTATCACATAAATAACAAAATTAGCTAGTTTCCTAAACAGCTGAAAGCAAACCACTGACCCCTCTCCAATGCTAAAGTAAAAAAAACATAACCTCATAACCTAGCATACCCACCATATATGAGTGAAATACTCAGTTACCCAACTACCATACCAATAAAAGCTTTGTAATAATGCTTGGGTCATTAACAACCAACTAGACAACCACACACAAAGCCCACTGCCACTTGAAACCATGCAGAGG
Organism: Protopterus annectens; assembly: GCF_019279795.1. Classification (NCBI taxonomy): domain Eukaryota; kingdom Metazoa; phylum Chordata; order Ceratodontiformes; family Protopteridae; genus Protopterus; species Protopterus annectens. Next base: position 983,050,917 of record NC_056741.1, on the reverse strand, counting down.
CAATTGCATACCCTTACATCAAATTGCAGCCCCATTTACTTCCAAATTAATATAATAACTACATGAGACCTCTTTCAAAATCCCATTTAATAGCAATCTTGCCATCACACCAACTACCTATTATAAGCAATAAGACATTTAAACCACCATCATGTCCTTTTAGGAGTACGACCCCAAATGCATCACAAACAGTAAACCCAAGCCAGGCAAAACTACCGAAGCACAATGTACCACCAAAACTTGAAAATGCCCAATGTCACCAGGTCAAACAAGATCAGTGACATGCCATCTTGCCTAACTGCCACCTCTTGATCACCCAATAGATATACTAATGACCAAACTGCCATTTCCTTTCCTAAAGGAGCAATTGTCTAATAATCCCCCCATCATATCCACCATCCATTCCAAAAAAAAAAAAACACACACACATAAACACACACACACACACACACACACACACACACACACACACACACACACACACACACACACACACACACACACACACACACACACACACACACACACACACACACACACACACACACACACACACACACACACATTTGTCAACCAAAATCCCTTGCTAATGACATTGATACATCACTGAAACAGTACACTAACTGTAAAACAACTGACCCACCATATACCAAACCCCATCCTCAGCAACCAACTTACTTTCATGGGCAAGGTCAGCCAATATTCCCCATATAACACCTACTCTATGTCCACATAAGCCACTGTCCAGAACTTAGTAAATTAACCCAACCCTGTCTCCAATGAAACTTCACAAAACACCCCTCCTTGCTGACAAATCTGAGTCATCTTACTCAATCCAACCCACTAATCTCCTACCTCTGGTGGCTGCAACACAATTTGACCAAGGTAACACCCCCTTACCATAAACTTTACTTACTGAACACACCCTTATGCCTACCATGCTTCCTAAAACCCTACCTACAAAATTCACTCAAGCATAAATGAAATAGTTCTTGTGGTACTCCCTCTAAACCCTAACCTAGTATAAAGTCTAAACCTCAAAATGCACTCTCTCGTGGCACTCATAAAAATAGAGAACATTGATATATGTGCAGTAAATGAGACCTGGATCAAGGCTCCAGAGAGCACCCCATGCAATACCAGGCTACAACTCTTACGACACTTTTCGGCCACCAATCCAGGACCGAAACACTAAAGGTGGAGGAGTGTCCATATTCACCAAGGATATTCACACCACCAGGCTAGTTGCCCAACACAATGCATCTGAAATTCTCCAGGTGCAACTAACACTAGGTAAGACTGCAATCCAAATTGTAGCTTGCTATAGATCTTCCACAATGCCCCAAGAGCCTCACTACACCTTTCTAAACATACTGAAAAATATTAAGATACAACCAAACACCCTAATACTGGGTGATTTTAACTACTCTGCCATTAAGTGGAAAAACAACTCATGTACCAACACCTTTGCCCAACGGTTCTTGAAATTCATAAATTCCAATGCCCTGGATCAACTAATCCATAATCCCACCAGGGGCTCCCATATCCTAGACCTGGTCATTACCAACATGGGAAATCGATGCCCCTCACCTATGGTCACCCCCTTGGCCAGGTCTGACCATAAGCTAATCACCCATGACATCCACATCCCTCCCCCACCCCCCCCAGTAAGGAAACCTCCATAAAAAACTTCTCCAAAGCCAACTTCATGCTACTCAAGTCAGAAGTGACAAACTTCATGACACCCATGCAGATGGGAACTGAAAGTTCAACTGCTGAATCCTACACTAAGGCACTGTATGAGCACATCCACTTGTGCATGAATCATGCCATCCCAACTAGAACCAAGACACTCACCTCCAAAAAAAGAAAGCCAATCTAGTGGTCCCCTGCCATAAACAAACTTTACAACAAAAGGAAGAAACTGTTGCAGAAAAGAGGAAAATCCCAGGATGCAAAAAACTCCCTTACCAGCCTCAGTAACAAGCTGAGATCCCTCATAAAATCCTCCAAAGCTAGTTACGAAAATAAAATTGCCAACGATTCCAAAGACAACCACAAGGCATTGTATAGTTATGTCAAGAATCTAAATGGCAATGCTCAGATCTCCTCTAAGCTACAACAGAATGGCATTAAATATACTGATCCCAAGGATATTGCCAATATCATGGCAGATCAATTCAGTGCCAACTTCACCCCCCCACCCCCTAAAGGGCCCATCTCAATACCAACAGATTGCCAAATTCTGGTAATAATAGCCACACAGGTAAAAACCACACTCTCCAAAACTAAGAATACAGCATTCATGGGACAAGACAACATTGTGGGCTGTGTACTACATGAAATACAGAATGAACTGGCACCTCAACTAAGTATCATGCTTAATCATAACTTCACCTCAGGCTTCATGCCCACTGAGTGGTGCACAGCAATAGTTATCCCACTCCACAAGGGGGGATCCACATTGGATTCTGGGAACTACTGCCCCATCAGTCTGATGAGCCAGATCTTCAAGGCCATGGAATGTATTATCATGGAATTTAGAAACAAAGACACTGGCAATTTCAAACACTGGACCCCACCCAGTTTGGATTCATGAAGGGCCGATTTTTTTCTCCTGAACCTGATTGACTTCTACGAATCAGTCTCCAGAGCTGTGGAATAGGGTAAGGCAGTCCACACAGCCTATCTGGATGACACCAAGGCCTTTGACACTATCCCCCACTCTGGAATTACAGATAAACATATTAAGTTGGGCATTAATCCCTACATCACTTGATGGGTTGCCAACTGGCTTACTGACAGAACTCACCCTGTAAAAGTAGCTGACTCCAAATCCAGCTCCAGATGAGTGACAAGTGGAGTACCTCAGGGTTCAGTCCTGGGACTGCTCTTGTTTGGCATCTACTTCTCTGAAGTACAGGCCAACACTAAGGGACTCTGGCTAACAAAGTTTGCAGATGACTGCAAACTGGGAGCCATTACTGAATCCCCAAATGATGTGGATATTCTACAAAAGGGCCTTACAGAAACAGATGCTTGGTGCCAGAGCCATGGGCTTAAGCTCAATGCCAAGAAATGTATAGTTATCCCCTTTGGGAAAAAATATGTACCCATGAATTACCACATAGGTGGCAGTACACTAAACACTGAAAGAGACTTAGGGACACAGGTGGACTGTGATCTCACTTTTGATAACCACATCACCACAACAGTCAAGAAATTCTTCTATGTGGCACACCTCATCACTAAGGGCTATTCATCCAGAAAAAAGGAGGCCATTGTCCCACTGTACTCATCCCTCATTAGACCCATTATAGAATACAATGCCCCATTTGGTATGTACCTCTCAAAACATCTGCAACAACTGGAAAGGCCACAGAAATATTTCACTAAAAGAATCACAGGCCTAAGGCACATGCCCTATGCTGACCGTCTAAAAAAACTCCAGCTATACTCTGTCGCATATCGTCTACTCAGAGGCGATCTCTGCTTAACATACAAGGCCATGTCAAACCCAGAGCTGCTGGACATGCTGCACTTAAAGAAATCCCAATCCCTCAGAGCCACACACTCCAGAGATCTAAACCTTGTAATCACAATGAGCAAAACATGCTGGAGGGATAGGTTCCTGACCCAGAGACTCCCCAGGCTCTGGAATAGACTGCCCATACATGTCAAGCAGAGTGCCTCTTTGGATCTCTTCAAAAGGAACCTTGACAATTGGATGGGAGATAGGAAATTCACCTTGGGAATCACATCAGTCACCCTGCTAGACAGGGGACCAGGAAAGTAATTACTGTGGGTAGAAATAGCCAGGGAATTGTTATGGCTAGGCTTGTATAGGCCCTAGGGCCGATAGCTTAGCACCACCCTATGAACCTATGAACCTATAACATTACCAATACCTACTTGAGGGACAGATTTGTCACCCTGAATATACCAAGCCTTATGAACAAATCCAGCTTTCTATCACCAGAGCACATCATGGGCTCTCTATCAACACAGTAACTGGATGGGTAACTGTAAATGCCCCAAGAGTTCCACCCAATTCTGACATGCCTAACTGAGTATTTCCCAAAGTAGAATTACCTGAAACTTCATTGTACACCACTCCAGCAGCCGAAAAATTCCATCGCAGCTGATCTGCAAAAGAAAAGACAACTGTAAGCTCTGTGCACTCACAACCAAAACTTCACTGCCAGGGATCCACCTTGCTCAATTGCACAGCCTCTACCCTGCCCCACATCCCCTATTCCCATGAACCCAGAAGCACCTTATTCCCCAACAAAATCTTTGCCACCAGTGATGGAACATAATACAACAAACAGCTTTATGATCCAGACAGCAGTAACTGCAGAGATAGGAGTACCTGAATGACCTTGTGACGTCCGTCCAAAATTCCAGAAAGTACCGTATGAGTCAACTTTATTGCTGGGTACATATTGCCGTATGAGTCAACTTAACTTAATGCTCCAACCCTCCTACAAAACAGTCTTAGGAGCCTTTCTGTAACAAGTACTACACAGACAACCCTGCACACTCATTTACCCAAATTAACTTACTAAACACAAGTACCTATTCCTGTGGTAGAATTGAAAACTTTGGCAGATTTTCATGCCAGTTTTACTCCACAATGGCTCTAACCACAACATGTACCCAGCAATAAAGTTGCCATGCTTAAAACAGGTAAAACACCTCTTGAAGGAGCACCCCATCCATCCCAAAGTTCACCAATTCAGCCACTTCATCCCTACAAGCTCTGTGACCCCTTCCAATTAAAGCTGGTAATCCACCCTTAACTTGGGTCTATGTGGCAACACAATATACCTATGCCCATCTCCTACCATTGGCAGTAAGTTAGCTATGCAGTCTGTAGACACAGGTCATCCTGGACGTAACACTTAGCACATTCCACTCGCTACTCAAGGACCTTCAACGCCGACACTCAACCCACACTACACAACCTCTGAGAATAATAGATTTGAACAAAGCCATAAATAATGTCAGGACTAGGCCCCCAAACTAAAGTCACTTAAAAAATTGCCTGTACAAACTTAGAAAACTGATAGAATAACAGATCTTGTATCACCATGAATTTTCTGAAGGGTATAAGCGTGAATCTCAAGTGTCTGTCATTATTTTCCGACTTCATGATGATTTGATAGGCCACCATAGTTTGATGAGAAACAAAACAAAACATAGGGCCAAGAACCGGACATACTGCAAAACTGTGCCATTGAGGGGTATGCCTCAACCTATTACAGATATGGGGTAGAAGCCATTCAAAAGGATATAATGACCCCACCGCTCCCCTCTGCATATGCACCAGAAAGGACATGCCCCAGCTGAAACATAACCTGTAGGAGCATAAGTATGCCAGCAAGTGTCTGCCCTCATTTGTGCCAGGATTCACCATCTGAACCCAATGTGGAAATCTGGAAAACTGCGTGCCATGGTCAGGACAGAGGAGACACACCCAACTCGGCCCCATATGATGATCTCCCGCTTCTATAACCAAAGTCCACCATGCCCTGGACACACGCAAGAGTCTGTCCTCCCAACCACCACACGGCCTCACCATTCCCTCACTTGAGTCCCAGACTTCATTCCATTGAAAGAAATTGCATATCAACCCAAAATGTGATCCTAACACTCACAACTGTGCAAGAGCAATGCCTACAATACATCACAACCTTCAGGCATCTGACCCCCGTGAGATGTGCACTGAAACTGTATGGCAAATTTCAGGCCCTTGACCCACCCCCCTCCATCATGTCTGGCCTCATTCAACTTCACTTTGTTAAGAGGTAGCTCTTTAAAAAAAACACGACCACAGTTGTCTGCATTTTATCACCAACATGAGTAATTCTATCTCACATGTCAATAACAGACTTCTTCAAAATAAATAGCAGTTAAAATACAATTATCTATACATCAAGAAAACAGCACCTGCTCAAAATCCACCACCAAATAACAAAATTAACTTAAAAATGTATACTAAATCATACCAGATGAATGTTCAAATACTGTTGTCCTATTATGCAACATGTTTTTATACTTATATTGTTTTTCAACTCCAGTGAATAACCTGTATTCAGCAATAACTCACAAACTTCCATATTGACTCTTTGTACTCAAACAGGTTAGAAGCCTGCAAATGCTTTGCATCCAGTCTAGTCATATTTACATTGAAAAATAAACCTTTTTACAACCTGAGATATTGTCTTAGATTTAGATAAGCTATTATTCTAATTTTCTTATGGGATTTTATGGCATAAAGATGATCATAGATGTAGCTTGACAGCTCCATCATAGTTTTGAAAAATGATGAAGCTGTCAATCATCACATTCAGCCATACACTCTACACCACCAGCGGTACAATAATAATAATAATAATAATAAAAAAAAAGAAAGCCCCTTGATGCCAAAATTTTCTGTCTGTGTTACTTGTATCCTTATGTTATTAATAAGAAACTTAACTTGCTGCGAGCACTAGAAAGAGGCTCAGCTCCACCATGGCACACCAACAAATACGCATGACCACCAGTATCACTCGTGCACAGCCCACCCCCAGAAACAGGCACTCCTCCAGAAACACCCATCATGTTACCGCAGCACAGGACCTGCCAAAAGCCCCAAATGTAAAGATAGCCCAAACTAGGGATGTATTTATTTATTTATTTTTTGACCATTTTGTTTTGCTCTCACAACGTAAAAGTTGGTAGCATCAACAGATTTGCATTAACACAAACTTTCTGCAGTATGAAATCTAAACCTCAAATGTCTGTCATTTCTTAACTTCAGTCTACAAATGTTTGCCAGTAATTTGCCACAAAACCACGACTGATGAAAGGCGGACCAAAAATATGGGCCAGTCCGGACATCCAACTGAAATCTATACAGTCAGGAGGTATGGTCATTACCCTCCGATATCAACCCCAATGATTTGCTAGCTAGTTCCAGCAAGCCACCTGTTTCTCAAATCTTCTATTTAAGAGAAACTACACTGCATGCCCCCTTCCTCATGGTTCACAATTAGTGTGATTAGTGACTGCGACTTTAATTTCTTTCCAAACAGCCCCGGTTTTAATTGGAGCTGACGAAAACCTGAAGAGTGACTCATACTGACCTGACAACACACTCAACAATCCCCTGAAGGTTCTTATTTTGTTTTTTTTTTTTTTTTTTATTTCTTAACAGCAAGGGAAGACTGAGTCAAAATCTAAACATCTACACACACATAAAAACTTAACCGTTGCTCCGCTCCAGAGGTATCCCAGTCATGGCTGCCACTAGAATGTGGATGTATGGAAGGCCTGTTCTTTCGTGTTTTTTTTTTTTAATTACCTCAAGAGAAGCCCTACATAGACAAAGCATGCATCCTCTCCCTACTGTCATGAGGGTGTCCTCAAGCCCACAAAAGTAGTCAATGTACATTGAAAAATGGCCAGCACAGCCCTGAGAAACATCCCACCATGAAACCCACACTCCTGGAAGTTGAACAGAAGCATAGCGATAATGAAATTCAGCCACTAAGACCCAAGAAGCAGGACTAGTTCACCTGCTGCTCTTACCGTGTTAGTAAACCAAATTAACTCAAAATGCTAAAGCTCCTGCTATCAGTGGTAGAAGTGAGTACAAATAACAGATTTGCATTAGCATCACTCTAATCCTATTAGCATCAGATAGTCTTGCAACGCTAATATATATATATATATATATATATATATATATATATAGCTACTATCAACCCTTGTTATTGAGCATTAATTACCTCTTCCATAGTCAACTATTCCCCACCAATACCTGCAGGTTGTCATGGACGAAAACCTGCTGTAGCAAGTTCATGCCAAAAATGTGATTCCTACACCAGTTACACTTGCCTAAACCCTTTAAGCCTCTCCCTACCCATACTTCATTTCCTCCCACTCATCCCTCATTCACATTTAACCCTATCCTCCCGCCATCCTCTTACATCCTGTTACTATATTTATCTAGCCCGACTTGAAGATGTCCCTGGATAAATCTGTCTGTTACCAAACCTTACATATATATATATATATATATATATATATATATATATATATATATATATATATATATATATATATATATATGTATATAAAAACAAGGAAAATTGACCAATCAGATTTCTAGTAGCTTTTGCATCAATTCTGCTCTACTCATGAGAGATGACAAGTGCACACCAGAAAGACCTCTTATCTACACCCTACAGACTTCAAAATTAGACTGAAAACATTATGAAAAAAAGCATGGATGGGGGGGGGGTTGCTGGCCTCCTTGGTGTGCCATCTTTCAGATGACATGTTAAACTTAGGCTCCATCTGTCTGAGATATGGTAGCTCAAGTGGATGTAAAAGTTCTTATGGGACATACTGAAAAGACTAGGGTTCTAATTTTATTAAAAGAAATTACAAAAGATCATCTTTTCACATATTTAAAAATGTACAAAGAAAACATGTACACTGAGGATCTGCTGTCTCATTTAACAAAAGTAAAGCCTGAAGCTTTTATTTCCAATACAGTAGATGCTATGCCTGGCATTCCAATATTTGTCCCAAACACTTACATTTTTCCTTATTTATTTATAATTCTACTTTACCTAATGCCCTTTCCAAATTCATAGGTTTGTAGTAGGCTAACTATCACCAGGGTGTCTATAAGACTAGTTATGCAACCCAACTCAGTTTTGTCCCGAGTTGAATGTCTATGTGGTGGGGTATGTAACTAAAGAGGTAGCTAAGGGTTATGTGTGGGGGATAATAGTTGAGGATTATTTACTTACTGTTGATCTCTGTTGAGCAGAGACATGGGGGCAAGTCTTGGGGTGAATTTGAGATTTCCCATCCAATGATCTTTTAAACAGAGTAAGTGATGAACTCTACTAATGTATTCCTTCATGTTGAGTTTTAATCTGTGGCTTTGGCACTAGGCATTTGTTTATGATAGATCCTCTTGTAGGATGTCATCGGAGGGGAATCTGTGGTGCCTGAAAATGTACAGTGATCAGAAAACTGGTGATCCAGATGCCTTTGACATTAGTCTTTACTTCTGAGAAGTAGATGCTAAATAGAAGTGGCCCCAGCACAGAGCCCTGAGGTATTCTGCTAGAGACCAGTCTCCTGGTGGAGGTGGTCTCACTGATACTGACTTCTTGGGTCCTACCTGTGTGCCAGTCAATACTCCAGCAAGTTATTTAGGGATTTATGCCTAGTTCTGAGATTTTGTCAACAATACCTGAGTGAGGTATTGTACTGAATGTCTTGGCCAGGTCAGTGTAGGTGGTATGCACTGTTTTCCTCACATTCATAGCCTGATAACCCTCTTGAAGTCTATCAGGTTGAGTACGCAAGTCCTTCCCTTAAAAAAGCCAAACTAGGATGGGTCCAGTGTCTGTAGGTTGGTAATGTCCTTGTTGATCATTTTTGTAATTTTTTCCATGGCTTTGAGTATCAGACTTGTCAAACTGATGTGTCAGTAGTTCCTGGGGTCAGCTGATTGTCTACCATTATGAAGAGGGATGACCATTCCAACTTTCCATTCACCTGGCATGTGACCTGTTTTGAGGCTGTAGTTGAAGAGTGCCTCAAGTACTCCTGCTAAGTGATGTTTTAGGTGGGAACAGGGAATATTGTCAGGGCACATTGAAGTAGTGTTTTTGGCCTTAGCAAGTGTGAGTAGGACCTGCTCCCTATTGATAGTTGGGAGAGATATGCGAGAAGGGATTTCACAAGGGGTAGTAGGGGGCTGAAGTTAGAGCTAAATTTATATGGGAGCTGAAGTAAGAGCTAAATGTATCAGCCACTAGATTTAGTATGTTATCCTGTTCAGCGAAGTTTGTGCCATTTACGACCAGTTCTCCCCACTGTTGAGTGCTATCTTCAAGTTTCCTGACATAGCTGAAGAAGGCCTTGTAATTACCCTTAGCCTAGAAGGCTGTCCTGAACTCATAATTGGCTATGTTGGATTTTATTAGATGTCTTAGTTTCTTGTTTAATTGAATCAGAGGGCTCTTGTCTCTGTGAGAATTTATCTTTCTAATTTTGGACATGGCTTTTTTTTCTTTTGTTGTATACCCTGTTAAGGTAAGAATGCCACCAGTGAGGTTTGTTTTCAGTGCTAGATTCAGGCTTACTTCTGGCAGGTACAATAGCCTCACTGCAGCCATTTATATGTATTGACAGGGTGTCTGCAAATAATTCTGCATAAGTAACTGGGTTATCTGGGTTTGGGGAGCCATGAATTTTGACAAACTGTTACTTAATAGGATATATCTTACTTTAGAAGAGTTCCTAACTGATACAGGTTTATTTGGGTGTTCTGGGTTGATTTTTATTTTGAGGGAGACAACTTTAGGGTCTGACCTCAACAATGTGGACATGACAAGGGGGGGTGCAATGCTGTCCCATGTTAGGGAGTACTAGATCCAATATGTTTACTCCTTTGGTTGGAGTACTCACTATCTGGTTCAGGGGCTTTGTGTTGATAAAGTCCAGAAAACGTGCTTGTGAATTAAAGGCAGTATTTGTTTCCCGGTCTACAGAGTGGTTCTTAAGTCTCCAAAGAATAGGATACTTGGATGGATGGTGAGCACCGCTAGTAGGTCTAGGTAAGAGTTCATGGGTCACAAAGGGCAGTCTGTTGCTGGGCAGACATGGTAAGGAACCTTGTCTATGGAGACTTGGATGTGGATGAACTCCAGAGCATCTTCCTGTTTAACCAGCCTGGAGCTGTATTTGTTGCTAATGTAGACTGACACTTCTACCTTTAGATCTCATCTATGCTGCTGTTGGTTACAATGTGTGAAATGCACTATAGCCTTCCATTTCCAGAGTACTTTCTGTCACATTATACCAAGTCACGGTGACAGCCTAGATGTCTATATTCTCCAGAGTGAGGAGAACTTGTAGGGCATGTCATTTCTTGTTTAGGCTCTGAGCATTGAGCAGTAATACCTTAAGATTACTTTGAGGGTTTTTTTTCCTATGCTGGTAGGTTTGTTATTTTGACTTTGTCTAAAAAAGCTGTTAAGGGGTTAGATAAAGTTTTAGTCAGTATCTGAAAGTCTGGGGGTACAGGTGCAGTGATCTTATCAGTTGACTGAGTTTTCAGAAATTCAAAATTCGTATCATCGAGATGATATGATCGAATTTCTGAAAACTCGTAGCTTTACAGTGATAATCAGGAAATTTACCATGTTCCTCAATGTAGTGCAATCTCAGAGTTGATATATATAATTTGCAGGGGTTGTGGGGGGTGCCGGGCCCCTGCACAAATGTAAAAAAAAGATAGATATTTATGTGTTTTTTTTTTTGATGTTTGAATTTTCAGAAATTCAATCATATCGTCTCAATGGTATGAATTCTGACTTTCTGAAAACGTGACCAACTAACATAGATCTCAGGTGCAGACCATCCTTGGCAAAGAAACGTAGTCTGTATACTATGTCCTCCTATTCTGATAGGTACTGGATTCCCCTGGAGTGACACCAGAAACTAAGCCAGTTATTAAAATCAGTAATTTTCTGTTCATACTGTGGCATCACTGTTCGATTTTCGGCTGGAGTGCAGGGAGTGCCTTCTGTGTGGAGTCTGCATGTCCTTCCCGAGGTTGGGTGGGCATTTGAAAGACATGCGTAAATGGGAGCGCCTTCATTGAAGGTTGAATATTGAGCTGGCTCCTCGGCATTCATGAAAATCTACTGCCAATCATTAGTGGACCAGAGTTCAGCTGTGGCAACCCCTAACCGGGAAAAGCGGAAAGACAAACAACAACAAACTGTGGCATCAGCCTTGGTGAAAGTAGAATGCTGCTTAGTGCAATGCATGTATTCAGTGATGCATGATGTCATTTTCATATAGTCCAGTGAAGAATGTCTCAGGTCATTTATATGTACATGGACTAGAATAGAATCATATTGGTACCTATGTTACAGCGACTTGAGCATGCATGTGTGACACTGAGGTTCCCTTTTCCAGACAGACAGCTAACCATTATTTTCTCTTTGCCCTACCTGGTGAGAGGGTCATCTGTATGTCATACAATAGAGTATCCTATGGCCAGAGTACTAGGTAAAGTGCTTGCCTGCCTTATGGGGTTTGTGCTTGGGGGAATCATTGGGTGTAGGCTTATGTTTGGTGTTAGGTATTGTTTTTGATGTATGGTTTAGTGGTTGCCGAGTATAGGTGTTGCCATTTGACAGCTTAGAAGAAGAGATATTTGAGGTATATGGAGTTTTCTTTTAACTGCCTCAACATAAGGTGGTCTATGTGTGGTGAGAGGTGTGTGATGGATGTAATGAATGTGTTCTTAACATCTTTGTTTGTAAGCAAGGTTTTTGCCTCCAAGATAGTTATTATTTACATCTCTTGTATACTGTGCTAGTTTCTTTAAGGATTAAAAGGTTGCCTGAGTACTTGAGAATTGCTGCATTGTCTCAGGATGCCTATATCTACCATGCTGGTCACAGAGAGATTAGGAAATTGTAAATCCCTGTTGACTGCACCTGTGGATTTGGTTTTACATGGGTCATCCGAGTGGTGTCTTGGGTTAAGGTTAGATGTTAGGTAGTACTATGATCTACTATTAGTGCTGTCTGATGTACTAACTAGCTGTCCTAAGCTAACTCCACACAATGACTTTCTGTGTTACAGGTTAAAGTCCTAAGTACTATCTTTAAAAGTTAGTTTATAAGTACTGCTAACCACCACTAGCAGAGAACAGATCTATGAAAAAGACAGAAAAAAAGTTGTAAACTAACTCCTATGGCACTCCCATGCCCTCTGTCCCATAAATGATTACACTTAGAGCTCCTTGGAATACTTCCCATCTCAGAGAGACCAGGTAAGAGCCTTCTGCCACAAAATGGATGATCCTGGAAATTTCTTAATGGAAAAGGAAAGCAAAAGTAGCTCTCAAACGCCAAACAACTTAATCCTTAAAAACCCTCTGGCTGATGAAACAATCTCACTTTAAGCCTTCTTGTGTGCTTTCCAGCTCAGACAGAACATGTTTCCTTTCTACTCCCACTACAATTGCTGCTCTAGTCTTCTTAATGTAAAAACCCACTTTAGTTAGCCAAATGTGAAAAGGTATCAAAAATGAATCAAACAACTAGCTACAAGTAATTACAAGGTGATTCAAATGCAGAAAAGCCAGCAGTGAGGAAAACATACACGCACTTTAAGGTAATTTCAAAGTGTATTAACAGTGTAAAGAAGGGCCTTCTCAGCACCTTTTGTAAGTAAACAGTATGATGAGCAGAGGAGATAAGACTGGGAAGAGTTTCCAGTGCCAGGTATAGAGATGATGAGGCTAGGAGGAGCTTTCAAGGCCACATATACAGTAGGAATTGGCATCTTAAAAGCCTGCAAGCATAAACCCACAACAAGAATATGGTTGGGGTGAAACCAAATTCAGAAGAGAGCTAGTAAGAATGCAGTAAAACAAGGTCCCAGTCAGAACATCTAGGCCCAGCATAAAAAAAACACTCCAGACTATAAAATGCCATAAATTAATAGTTTTAACTTCAGAAAAGGAGAAAACACAGCACCCAAAAGTGATTTAAAGGCAAACAACTGCAATTTTGTAAATGTAGTTTAAATGCACTTCCATGGATGGAAAATGTGGTCCAAATGTTGCTTTTAAGCTTCTAAGCTTCCAGTAATCAAACAAATAATGCTGACAACTGTTTATTTTGAGAAACTAAAATTAAACCATCCACATAAATTAAAAATCACAGAATTTCCATCCTCTTAAAATATAGGCCAAATTGTTTGTTTTCAAGTTTCTAAGCTTCTAGCAGTCTCAAGATTAAGATAACTGAATGCTTGTGTAATGTAAACTACCAGGACTATGTTAATTACCCCAAGTTCCAGTTACAATTCACAAATTGGCCAAAGATGTTTTTTTGTTTTAAGTATGAAAAGTGACTGCAACACAGAATTAGATAAGCAATGCTGATAATCCACTTAAAATGCTTGGGGAATTAACAATGGATACTGTAAAACCCAAATCAATTCATAGCTGTAGTTTCAGATTCAAAAGACAGCTAATAAAAATGCAATAAAATGAAGGCCTAGTCATATCCCCTAGGCCCAGCACAGAAACAAAAAACACTGCAGACTATAGAAATGCCTTAAATGAATAGCTATAACTTCAAGTAAATAGCAAACACAACATCCAAAACTGATTTAAAAGGTAAGATAAGTGCAGTATTGTAAATGTAGTTTAAAATGTACTTCCGTGGATGGAAAATGTGGTCCAAATGTTTTGCTTTTAAGCTTCTAAGCTTCCAGTAATCCCACAAATAATGCTGATAACTGTTTATTTTGGGAAACTAGAATTAAACCATCCGCATAAATTAATAATCACAGAATTTCCACCCTCTTAACCAACTGTCATTGAACCCCTAAAAACTGGGTATGCATGTAATTAACTACTGCATTCATCACCAAGAAAAAAACAAACAAACACTAGGCATCCCTACCAACTCCAGTTTACATTTTGATGCCAGCACCTTCCCATTTATTAACAATGCCACAGTTGACCTACAGTACACTATACATATCAATCTCAGCATTTTGATTACACTGTACATATCAATCTCAGCATTTTGATATCAAAGCCACACTGTTATAATATTTCCCACAACAGCCTGTGCTGTAAACTATCAAAGGCCTTTGCTGTATCACATACCAAAAATACCTCCTCTGTTCTTGCCTGTATTTCATACACTTTTAACTAACAATAAAATTCAATAAATTGTTTACATGGTAGACCATACATTCCTGTCATCATATATCTATTAATACTCTGTTTTATTCTAATCTGTAGAACTTTCAACAAGATTTTGTAATCTGTATTACTAGGTCACCAGTTTTTCATAACATGTTTATCACCCTGCTTCAGTACAAAACTGTATAATACTACATATTGTGCTGTCATGTGAACCATTCATTCAAGACATCAAAAAATGCATTTTTTTTGCCTATCAGTCCTGGAAATATAGAAAAAAAACAAGGGAGACCATTTTCTCTTGGAGAGCTTTGTTTAGCTATGCTTATCTACCTATCCTAATTTATCATTTTAAACTCTGCTAACTCAATTTTCTGTCAATTTTTTTTAACTCTATCTACATCTATCTTAACTATTCACTGTCCTTGCATTGATATAGATTCTCCATCTATTTTTTGCAATAGTCATAACATTTTGTTAACCCTTTTTTCTACTCAATCTCAAACTATAAATAGTATTTTTCATACTTTTTAACCTACGTACCTATACAAGGTAACACCTTTTTCCTTTGAAAAATATCTCTGTCTCTAAAGTAATGTCTGCACTCTTTTTTTTTTTTCATGTTTCCCTTTCTCTCATTAGACAATCTTGACTGAGTATTTATACTGAATGTTCATGTTCCTGAAGTAGCAATCTGTAAATATACTTCTCCCTCAGGTATTGTTCCTTTTCTTATATTATTTTTAATATCTGTCTTTAAATCATACCCATCAATCAGTAAGGGACACAAAAAATCCAGTCACCATTAAATGCTACTCCCATAGTGTTTTCACCCAACTCTGAAAATTGTCTTCCTCCACCCATTTAGCTATTAATTGTTTAAGCCTTTACCTAATACAAGACTCCCTTCTTCATCAAAAATCTTCTTCATAGCACAAAGATTAAAAATGTCATATTCAGTTTCTTGCTTCCTAATAGTTTTTGTAACCTCTCAAAGAATAAGAAATAGTACACTTTGATCCAGCATTCTCCTCTATAATATGTATATCCTTCATTTGATCTAATTACAAGTCACCTATCATTAAAATTTCCTTACCAATTCTGACATATTTGGTTGGCTTGCCCTTTGCGTGTCTTATATTACAACACAGAGTATATGGACGTTAAATATTGTCTTCTGCTACTATAATTGTTAACTACTATATATCCCCTCATATCCCCCAGTAGGCTGTATCTCTGCTCATATTTTTGGGCTAGCATATAGTGCAATTTTTCTGACTATAGTGTATCCAATCATTGCCTTCACCACTAACCCCTTACCTGTCTGTAGTATTAAACAATCATCCATTGTAACTGCACACTGTTTATAAAGTGAAGCTATACCTGAACAGGTCTCATTCCCAGATTTCTAAATAATACCATCCCCCACAGTTTACCAAATTCCTCTCTTTCTTATTAAGAATACAATCTAGTCTCCAGAATAATTATAAAATCATAATTTTTAACCACTGTAATTTTAGAAAAAAAAACATAATCATTGCTTTTTATTTTAGTATTTCTACTCATTCCTTTAAGCATTATTTCTCATTTGTGGACTCTGCTACCTATAGTACCATTTTTTTCTTACCCTGTCTCCTCATTATTCCTAGTGTTAATGGTACCCCCTTTTCAGTTCCTGCAGGGTCCTGCCCACTGTTACCGTCCTTCCCTTCAAATTCTTTTGAAAGCAGTAGCTAATGACTGGCAGACTTTTCTTCCTGCCTGTACATCTTGTACAGTAATTGTGCTTTGGTCTTCTACCTCAGAAGAATCCATACATAATCTTCCTTATACAGCTCTACTTCAATCCTTTCTGTCTGCTCTTTTCCTGCTCCTGACAGTGAAACCATGTGTCCTTCATTACCACTCTTGGTCCACGGCATGTCCTTTATATCCACATTTACTGCATCTTTTGAACGACCAAACATTTATCTAGTGGTCCAACATTTCTTAGGCTCACTTCCATAATTTATAATCCCTCTAACATGGTTTAGAACACAGGCACTAGGTAAGTCAACAATAGTACTCTATACAATTTTTAGTGTCATCCTTGCTTTCCAGCCACCATTTCAGATCCCCTGTCATTATAACATTTTTTTTACATCAAAAACAGACTGACATTCTTTTTAAGACAATTTTAACATCCATATATTCAACATCAATACTTCTAAACTGAAAAAAAAAGATTTTTTTTTTACCTGCAGTGTGAAACTTGAAATAAAATAGTCCTTATAAACTTCAAAGTCCTGTTATGAAAAGGCAAACAAACTTACAGGCCAGTTAATATGTTTCAAACTATATGTCATCAAAACTATCATATTCCCATCTGAATGATAGCATGCAAATCCACAGGAACAAAGCCTAAAAGCTTAACAATATAATTCCACAGTTTATGTCTTCCAATTTTTGGTTCATTTCTTGTTCTCATATGAATTACAGGTTTGGTTCTCTGTGAAAAAGTTGTTTTCTTGTTGTAATTCCCTGACTCTGCTGCAATACTTTCTTAAGGTTTGGTTGTGTTACTGAGTGACCTAGCTCACTCTATCATTTTGCTGCTTCCTTCCCAGTCTCTGGATCATCCATGTCACACGCCTCAGTATTCAAGCCCAAAGTATGCATGGGAGTTGTTGTTTCTGATCGTATACTCACACTCTGTTCTAGAAAGAGCTTTTCCATTAAATCACCAAGGATATAGCCAGCTCATCTGTAGGCTCATCTGATATCATTGACATCAACACTTCATCTTGTAATCTTCCAGATTGTTGTGTAAAACTTTTAACCATTTTTCCAGTTTTTTAATTTGAAGTCACTTCTTCTACTCTGTGAGCAGACACAGCCCCTGCCATGCCTGTCCTCACCACCATCTTGGACTTTTTCCAGCAAAGAGTAGGGGAAGTTGCCCATATTTACTGTATTCTGTATGAATACCATCTCTGGTCTCTCCTGAAAAGAGGCCATTGGCCTAGTAAGTAAGTTTTGTTGGTAGTGATATTTTCAGCAGACACCTGCAATCATGGCTGACAGCACTTGGTGTGTTGCAATGTAGCAGACTATCCAGTAAACAGACAACTGGAATCAGATTTAAGCATTTCCAGATGATAGTGAGGTCTTCTAGGAACATCAGCTCTGATATGGTATTGCTAGTCAGCCAGGAGAGTGAATCGTCATTGTTATATCTGGAAAAGTTCAGAGCTACAAACATTTGACAATGATTTTGGCAGACAGCGCCTTCAGTGAGAATAGTATAATGTGTCTGCTGACAATTGCTGTATTTGTTATGTGCAAAAGAAACATTTTAGGTAGTCTGAGCAGAAAGCAGCTACTCTTACTGCTCTCTTATGTGCTTTCTCCTATCTGTAGATGCCACACCAAGGCTGAGGGTCTATAAGTATTTGTGAAAGTGACCAGGTTAGGATACTGCTTTTAAGTCAGGCTTAAAAATGGTTATCTAGTGATGGAATAAGTAAGATTAATTTGAATGTTCCATTCATTGATGTTTACCTAAGTTATGGTGCCTTGGGGACATGAAGGAATGAACCTCCGCATTGCTGTAATGTTTGTTTTTGAGGAATTACATTCTTCTGTCTTCAGTAGCAGTTTGCTCTTAGGCAGAGGCATATGCTTTTTTTAAGTTAGACATTTACTTTATTAAGCTATATAAAAGAGTTTTTGCTGCATTTTTCATTTGTTACTGTATTGCAGTCCATTGCAGTTGCAATGACTGAATGGGGAAAGTTGCTCAATATGGGTGAATTACTGGTGTGGCCTAGTGATATCGGTGATGCACAGGGATAAAACCATGACTACATTCCAGCAGCACAAGTAATGGAGGTACAAGGTAGAGGAGAATGGAGCAGACCAGCTGATAGTAAATCACTCATCTTGCAAGGAAATAGATGGTTTGGCATGCACTGGTGACCTGCAGGAGTCAGGTGTATCACCTACAGCTAGGAGTCTTTAGTGCCCATGCAGCATAGTAATGAACCAGTTAGCTGGATGCGTGCATCTCTAGACAGAGGCAGTTGTAGGTTCATAAGTGGCTGAGGAATTGGGACTAGGGCAATCAACAGATCCACAGAATGGCCCATTCTCGATCATCTGATACTCACCATCACCTGGAAAAGAGTGGACAAAAGGGTTTGCACCCCAAAGGAAGAATGAATAGGCCAATACACACAATGCCACTGGGCAGATCTTGTGAACTCACAAAAATGATGTTTGAACCATTGTATATGGTACAGACAGTAGCAAGCCTGCATATTGTGCCTATAAGGGTTAAGGTGAATAGCAGTCTCACAATGATAGTTTCTGGTTTAAAGGAAATGGCATAATAATTCAATGTACTTGAATAATTTGGATATGGAATGTACCACGGTGGCCCTTATACACAGGACTAGCTTAAGCTGGGAGATTAGTTGGGGTTTATTTAGGATCTGAATAATCCATTCTTCTACATACTGCATCAGAGATCTTGACCCACTCCTGATATAAGAGCTTCTCTCCTATAGCCTAGGAGAAATTTGTATGCATGTTTGAAGAATGTACATGTCTCCATTTCATGCTTAGGAAGCCCCAACTGAAACCTATGACAACTACCAGTACCTGGTATGCATTGAGAAGTGTTCAGATATCTTTTACAAAACCATATACAATTCTAAATACTGACAGGAGGACCTGACCCAGTCTTAATGGAAATGTTGTATCCTTTGAGAAGTGTTCAGAGATTGTTATTGATCAGTTCATGCCTCTAAAGTCTGGGAAAGAGGTCCCAGTTTGATTTTTAGACAACTGCTTTTGCTGGTGTTCTTTGAAAAATGTTCATTTATTTGTGCTAAAATGTGCTCTGTACTTAAATTTAAAGAGGCGGGTGCAACATAGCTGCCATGTAATTTTTTTCCCCAGTTTACTAGTAGCCTCAACTAAGGGTGCCTGTAGGAAACAAGACTTACAAGGAACTACAGACGGTATTGATACACGACAAGGTCTTAGAGGTCTATCTCCTTTCAATCTACAAACAGATGATTTTTCTGAGAGTGGTTAAGTAGACACTTTAATTGCTGCATCACTCCTTAAAAAGATTCTTAAGCTGACTTACCTAGTCATTACCTTTATTCCTGGCACTGAAAATAGGCTGGTGCATGTGATGCATCTAGCAGCTTTATAAATGCACTGTACCCAGTGCTTTCATTTCCATTGTAATATAACCCCCCCAAAAGAATGAATAATTCTATAGTAACTGATATGTATGTGTGCTATCTGGTGATCAGTTTTACATTTTCAGAAGGGCATTTGCTCAGGTGTTAGTGGTTTTATTTCTGCCCATGTGTGGTTTGTAGTGATTGTCACTGATGTAGATTCCTTTCTACAGAAGCATTTACTATGTTTGTTTGCATTCCTGCTTACCCCATTTAACAGTTGGTAATCTAAACTTGTGTTACTATCTTTGTCAATGGAATATATTCTACTAATCAAATGTTGTTTATGTTAACTTCAACATGCAGTTTTGAAATAACAGTTCTGGAGCGATCCCAATGAATTACTGTCATAGCAAAAGCACAAAGAAAGTTTAGGTGTGCATAGAATAATGAACTAGGTCTATACGGCAGAACTGTTCCTATTAATTTAATAAAAAAATACATCATTTGGGATAATGAAAATGAAAAGAGTTCTTGTGGCATTATAAATAGCAAAGGCTATAGCTGAGTTGTTGTGTCTTTTGGCTTATCCCGGTTAGAGGTCGCCACAGCGGAACTCCGGTCCGCTAATGTTTGGTAGTGGATTTTTACATGCCGAGTTACCAGGCCTGATGCACAACCTTCAACGAAGGTACGCCCATTCACGCATGCCTCCACGCAGAAGACTCTCTAGCTGAGAATCGAGCACGACAACGTCTTGCTGTGAGATGACAACGCTACCGAAGCACCACTACCGCGGGTATACAAAGGCTATAGTTGAGTACTTATGATTTATTCATGCATTAGTATGGATATCACCTTCTGGTACTTTAAGTTTTGGATTCCTAATTGTGTTAATCTTTAGGCAGCATTCAGTGCAGCAAGGCTTAAAAGAACACAACCAGTTAAGTAAACCGACCGGAGAATGACTGGGAGAATGTTATGATTCTTGAAGTTCAAAAGATAACTCTAATTTTAGTATGTGCAGTATTTTGCCATGCAGATTCTATTTGACAAGCTATCTCTAAGGCTGCACCCTATCTGTCTTTGAATTATTCTATGTTGCTTTCATGATCCTTTGATCATTTGTCTGAGTTTGTTTAAATATCATCTTTAATCACCATTCAGTGTTCATACAGCTGTTAAATATTAATAAACTAATATTAAATTTATTTTGTCTGCAAAGTCTTCCGATGAGGAATTCCCTGCATCATCAAGATCAAGATTTTTACAGCAACAGTATGGATAGCAGTTTGAAAGATGGTCATTGATATTACAAGAGCAAATTCCATTATCTTATGTGCTTGCTTCTATATACTGCTCCTGAACATTATTAATAGACATATACAATCTGTTTTATCACATACTTTAATTTTATTTTATAGAAGGAATGAATCCACAATATGTCGTTATCTAGAGGCATGTGGATTAATTTTTTTTTTAAAACAAGAACTATCTTTATTAAATGATCACTTATGACATAGGCAATCATACATTTATATAAATGAAAACAAACCATACTGACACAATCCCAGCTCCAAGCATTTTACTTCACAAACCATATTGACTTAATTTTAGCTGCAAACATTATACATCACTTATAATCTACCCAATCATTATCAGTCAACCATTTCATAGCTCATTCAAATCCTGCCTTCTTTTAAACCTCATTCCACCCTTGTATGTATTGTTCCCACAATTCCTATTTTTCCTATGTGATTTGCTCCTACCCTTTTCTAAAGATCCCAATTCCAGTTGTTTTACCTCTGTTACTATACTCACTACTTCTAGTTCAGTTGGTTTACACTTTGATTTCAATTTTCTAGTAATTTCTTTTTTGGCAGCCACCATAAGCAAACTCAGCAAGGCCTTACTATGTCTAAACAATTCTGATTCTGTATTATAGCTCAAAAGAATAATTTTCCTAGTTACTCCAACTTATGGCTAACCAATTCTGATTCGGTATTATAGCTCAGAAGAATTGTTTTCCTAGTTACTCCAATTTGCTCACCCAGAATCTCTGTTAAAGTAGTCTGCAGGGAATTTTTGAAGTCTGCCAAATCATTACACTCCCAGAAAATATGTTCCCAAATACATCTTTCTTCCCTGTCACACCTCTAGCATTTGCTGTCTACCTGATGTAAAATTCTCTGAAGTCTGCTTGGGGTATAAAATTATCTATTAAACATTTTCAAGCAAAAGTCCTAAATTTTCTAGATTTTGTTGTATATTTGGGATACATACATCTATTCATCCAGTCTCTCTTCCTAATCCTTTCTAACCACCTCTGATTGATTCTTATAGTTATCATGCAATATTTTATATGATCTACTAATTATTCTTTTTTTTAACGGCAGCTTCTGTTCTAGATTCTACTAAATACTCGACCAGTGCTGGTCTTTCATTTAGTAAACCCCCATTTATTTCTCTTTCCTTATATACTAATATCAATCCTTGATATGGAAGGCAATCTGTAACCTGCAGTCTAAATAAATTCTTGGCATCTTCCCATTCTATTACCTTTCCCTCTCCAGTTATTTGCTCCCAATACTGTGGTTTCTTTGCTAGTTTTCTCCAATAAATTCCAGCCTATTGTCTGCATCCCCAATTGCAGTCATCCCTATCAGCAGAATCTCATTTGTCCATTACCATGTTGGCATAGTTCTTATAATACTTTCTGCTACTTTAAGAGTATAATATTTTGTATGATTATTGTTATTCTCTTTAAATAGATGGTGGTGCAGCGGTAGCATTGTTGCCTCACATCAAGAGGTTCTCCCATTCGATTTTCAGCTGGAGCGCCTTCTGTGTGGAGTCTGCATGTCCTCCCCATGGTCGAGTGGCATTCAAAAGACATGCGTAGAATGGGCATGCTTTCGCTGAAGGTTGGGTGTCAAGCTGGCACCTCGGCACCCGTAAAAAAATAATCTACTGCCAATCATTAGCAGACCAGAGTTCTGCTGTGGCGACCCCTAACCGGGAAAAGCCAAAAGAAGAACAATATTGTTATTTTCTTTAAAGGCCTGCATCCAAAATACCAATCTACCATTGTTTCTCGAGCTTCCCCCCTGTTTCATCATCATATATTTCCACTTTGAATTATAGATTTCTGCTTGTACTATGTATAGGAGCCTTAACAATATAGCCCTGATATGATTAATCCTGAAAAAAATAATGGATTTCCACTGCATCTCTTAATGTTTTATTCTGTCCATTACAGTACAGTTGGTGAAGCAAAGTTCTGATTATTGTTATCCCACCTTTCAGTTTATGTTTACAAAACCAATATTTAGTTTTGTAGGGGCTATCATTTTTGCTCAGATATGTCATAAGAATTTATATTATTAAGTAGTTTTAAAAGTTCACAACTGACCATCAATCATTTCCTGTTCAATGTGAATTAGTTCTTTAATTGCACTGTTTGGAAATACGTATTTTAAATGTCCATCTTTAGCATGGTGTTGTTAAAAAGCAAATGATGGGCTTTACATCTGATTGGGAATCATGAACTTTTAACTTCCTCTATAGAGAATGTTTCAGCTTTTTGGTCATGTGTTGTGCAGGTCCCTAACGTTTTCTAAAATATGTACTAGTTCTGCATTAGCTATAATTTTATATACAACAGTTTTTATACTTTTGAAGATTCTTTTATGTCAGATGCGCTTTAGGTACTAGTTCTCAGTTTTCCTAACCAGTTGTATTTGTCACGGCTAAATGTGTAGGTTGGTAAGAACTACAGTTCTTTTATCTGCAGTATATTTCTTATATGACTTTTTGATTTATTTTATAGTTTACTATATTAACATCCATGTCAGTGAAATGTCTGCCTAGTGATTACACGTGGCCTACCAGCTCACTCACTTAGATGGCTTAGCAAAGTATCTTCACCATTTATGAGGCACAAAGCCTGTTTGGAGATTACAGTTAAACAGCAATTCCAGAGGGCCTGATTGGTCATCTGTCATGCTAGGCATCCTAGGATAGTGTGTAGGCCCATTGATGCTGTGTTCTTGGCCATAGAGAGAGCATTAAGGACCTGTTCCCTAGTGATAGCAGGGGAAGTTATACTTGATTGTATTTCCTGAGGGAAGGTTGAGGGGAAGACAGGGGAATTTGTTGCTCGGTATGTTTACTACATCTTCAGGCTCAATATAGGAGGATCCCTTTACAATGAGCCCTGTAGACAATTGTGTATAACCTATGAGGTTGTGGACATAGCTAAAAATTGGCTTTGTTGTCCTTGGCCTTTTTGACTTTGGTAGACTTTATTTGTCCTCTGAGTTGTTTGTTTAGTTTGATGAGAGTGCTTTTATCCTGCTGTGTGCTGCACTTCCTAATTTTTGCCATTACATTTTTTTCAATAGTAAATTATGTTTTTCATTTGCATAATGTCAAGATTGATGGCATCTAATTTTTGTCTTTCACATCCTCTCTGCTCCATACTTAAGATCCTTGGGGGATTAAGAAAATTGTGAGAAGGGGTAAATCAAGCCTGATAATAGGTATATACCTCCAAAAAAAGACACATCATGTACAGGGGTAAATCAGGCCTAAAATAGAAATGTTCCTCTAAAATATGGATAGCTGAGAGGTGTGCTTGCAGTTTCTTCTAAGTAACCTCACCACATTCTCTGAATTCCTTCTATTTACTACTGTTTTCTTTATTCACTGATTATGTTGCCCTCTTTCAGTTTAGCTGTTCTCTCCAGCCCTCCATTATATGAAGCACACTTTGTCTTTCATAACATTAAATCTCACTACGTGTCAGTCCTTTCCTGTCCTCCCATTTCTCCTTTCACCTATTTTGTGCAGTATCTAATCTTCTCTTTTTAACTCACTCATTCAGTACCACAGTCCAGCTAACTACTTTACTGTTCACATTTCTGTGTGTATTTTTATAATGATCTATCCTGAAATTAATAACATTAACTACCAATATTTATGGATTCTAAATAATGAGATTCTAGCTAGTTATCATGAATAATTTATTTATATTTGTTTGTTATAGGAATCATCACACAAGGATAGGCTTCATAGGTTCACCACATTTGCATACAGAGGTCATGAGAAGTTGGAGTCCAAATATTTCATAAGAACTCAGTGATCACCCAACAAATCCATGGTGTTTTCTGAATGACCTACCCCAACCTCCAAACTTACAAGCCTTGCTGTAACTGTGTTGCATTGTACAGTTATTTTTACTAATGAAGTTTAACCTGTAGAGCATTTCTTCTAACATATTCATATGCAATTTCTCTATATAATGACAGCTCATATAATGACTTATGTTATTGTTTGCTAACATACTTGATCTTGTCATAGGATCATAGATCATAGGAGTTTACTAGGTTAATGGCCCTCGCGGCCATTACAAGCCTAGCCAAGAGTTTATCCCCAGAAAGAAACCTCACTCAGAAGCTGTCACCCCTGTCAATGAGGGACATAGGTGGATCCCCTGGAACAAATTTGTGGTTTCCCATCCACTCATCAAGGTTGCGCTTGAAGAGGGTCAGGAAGGTACTCTGTCTGACATGCATTCTAGAGGCAGGGCAGCCTCTGGGAGACAAACCTGTCTCTCCAGCTGTTTTTTTTTTTTTTGATGTTTCATATTAGATTAAGGCCTTTTAAGCAAATAATGTGCAAGGAGTTAGTCTTATGGATATGCAACATCTCTAGTAGGGGAGGATCCGAGATTGCCTTGTAGGTAAGACACAGATCACCTCTGAGCAATCTGTATGATACTGAGTAGAGAGATAGTGATTTGAGCCTGTCCACATAGGCAGGTGTTGGAAGCCATGGACTCTCTTTGTGAGGTATTTCTGTGGCCTTTCCAGTTGGTGCAAATATTTGGAGAGGTGCATACCAATCTGGACATTATACTGAATTACTGGTCTAATGAGGGAAGAGTATAGAGAGGTAATAACCTCGTTTTTTTTCTGGAAGCAATCCCTTTACTTATGAGATTAACCACGTAAAAGGCTTTTCTGACCACTGCCGCTATATGATGGTCGAATGTGAGATTGTTGTCAACCTGCGTACACAGGTCTCTCACCACAGGTTGTGTGCTTAGGAGGTTGCCGCTGGTGTGGTAATCAGTATGGGCCGTGTTTATGCCGAATGGTATGATGATATTTTTTTTGCATTTAACTTGAGTCCATGATTTTGGCACCAGTCATTAGTTGTTGTGAGACCCTCTTGCAGTATGACAACATAATTTGGGGAATCAATGACATCACCCAACTTACAGTCATCTGCAAACATGGTCAGCGACAGGCCTTTTGTCTTTGCCTGGACCTCTGAGAAGTAGATGCCAACAGTAGGGGTCCCAGAACAGATCCCTGAGGAACTCCACTAGTGACAGGTCTGCTATTAGAGGTGGAAGTGCTAATTTTGACCTTGAGGGTCCTGTCAGTGAGACAGTTGGCCACCCACCTGATGAGATAGGGATTTATGCCAAGTTGTGTTAGCTTTTCGATGATGCCTGAGTGGGGAATTATGTCAAAGACCTTGGGCAAGTCAAGTTAAGCTGTATGTACTGACTTTCCCTCATCCAGGGCCTTGATGACAGTCTCAAAGAAGTCAACTAGGTTTAACAGGCAAGATCTGCCCTTGAAGAATCCAAACTGGGTGGGGTCAAGTGCTTGGAGATTGCTTATGTCCTTGTGTATGAGATTTATAAGATCCACAGAAATAATAATACATTGTATGGCTTTACAGATCAGACTTGTCAAGCTTGTTTTTTTTTTTTTTTTTTTCATTCAGGGTCTCTATGATAAGAGTGCTGCTGCCTCAGTGGGTCCTGTAATTTAAACTTGTAAATTAGTAAATAAATAAACAAATAAATGAACAAACAAATAACACAGCAAATGAGAATATTCATCATCTCTGTTTTTATAGAACTTAAATGAATTGCAGCTTTTTAAAATTACAATTTTTATGTTTTTTCATGGTGAAGTCAAAATTAACTTGGTTTAATGCATATTTATATTGCTCTTTCAAAACTACTTTTATGATGCAGGACATCAGTACAGCATTACTTGCACCCCAGTAATACAAGCTAGACAGTGTCTTAAGAACAGCTATCACAATCTGACCTTCATATTGGAACTAATGATACAGCACAGAATGTACTTTGTAGAATAAAGCCAAATCTTGTATTTAGAAGTCATGATGCCATTTGTACTACTGGGTATTGTATTAAATAATTCAGTTATCCTGCACAAAATAGGCACAGTGCCTCAGTCTTTATATAATCTGTTGGTAAATGATTAATGTGCTATCAAAATTATATGGAAGCTGGTCTGCATTGCAAAATAAGTTAATTTATACTTTTTCATGTTCTCACATTAAGATGGTAATAAATGTTTCTGTAATTATTCTGGAAAGAAAGAGTTTGTCATTAGATTTCAAAATGTTTTAATTAAAAGAACGTGGGACTTCCACTTAGAAACTAAAAGTGCTACTTTTTATTTGCAAAAACTTTATAAGATGATTCACAAGACTATGCAGCCATTCATATGTCCTCATTTTCTGGAAAATGCTTTTTGACTCATAAAACTAACTAAATAAATATAAATAGTGATTATTTAAGTATTGTCTACTTTGGCTTCAGATTAAGAAAGTTTTGCTCATAGATTCATATGTACTTACTAGACTATTTGCCTGTGAGGATTTTTATTAGCCTAGCCATGCATTCCTATTGAGTTTTCAGCATTAGTAGTTTAGTACCAAGGCCCCTGTATTTTGTGGAAGTCTTGCATAACCCCAGTTGAGATAATCCTTAAGTACTGTATGAGAACCCTTTGTTTAGAATAAAATGTATGAATAACCATAATTCTGGTAGAGATATTTATATGTTTCCATTGTCCATAAGGGACAAGGGTGCCAAACCTGGGGTAAACTTATGGTTTCCCATCCATGCATTCAGGTTGCAACTGAATAAAGTAAGAGATATACTTAACTCATATGGAAAATAAGTCATTTCCTGAGAAGTGGTATTCTGTGTGAGTAATATCCCACTGACATGCTCTATTTAAGTTGCAATAGAAACTGAGTTCTATAGTGCAGGTAGTTCTGGCTCTGTTGGACTTGCATATGTGTTGAAGATCTGTGAGGATGGGGGTCAGTAGAGGTGCCTTATATGAGACTGAGGTCTCCCTTTAGCAGCCTGTAGAACACTGAGAAAAAGAATAGGGCTTTAGCATGGTCAGAGTAGCTTTTGTGATTTAGTCCCTTGATTTTTTTAGTGAGTAATGGTACAAAGCAGTGGTACATCCATTTCTACTGTATGATTCAGAAACCTGGGGGGTAAAAGCAGAGCAGTGAGGAAGCTAAAGAAGATAGAGATGAAGTGCCAGAGATGGGTGGTAGGATGCGCACTGTGGGACAGACAAAGAAATTACATTAGAGCAGAATCTAAAGTAGCTCCATTTGCAGAGAAGGTCAAAGAGAACTGATCATGGTAGTTCAGGTGCATGTGCAGAAAACCAGAAGACAATCTTATAAAGATGATTTGGAATAGACAGGAAGTAGGCAAGAGGAAACAAGGATGTCCTGCAAAGAGGTGGATGGATTGTGAGAGAGAAGACATGAGATAATCAGTCATTACTGTCAACTAAGGAGAGTGGCATTGAATCGAGAGAAATGGAGACAGTTGACATGGGAAATAATGGGTAAAATGGGGAATAAAGGAGGCTGATGATGATTATGATAATCTTTGTGATTGCTCAAGTTGAGTCTGGTATTTTGACAGGTACCTGCTGAATGGGACATTATATTCAACGGTTTGCCTAATGTGTGCAGTGTAGAGTGAAATTATCACCTCTATAGATTTGTTTGGTACAAAGAAGGACTTCCTATCAATATCTGACATGGACTAGTTGAAGGACAGCTCATTTTCTCCATATATTCTGAGATCCCTCACTACTTGATTAATTTTCACAGGAGTATTGTCAATGTTATAATTGCAGGGGAAATACTGTTTGGTTAAGGATACAATTATGGACTTTTTGGCAATTCGTTTTAGGCCATGATTTTGGCATCAGCTCTTTGTTGGTGACAAGCTTTCCTGAAGCATCTTTATGACTTCTAGGGAGCCTATGATGGCAGAAGATGTACAGTCATCAGCAACCTTTGTCAGCCACAAACCCAAACATTTGCTTGACCTCTGAGAAGTACATGCCAATAGGTAGTGGCCCAGGGACTGACAAGTCTCTTGGTGGAAGTAGATCCACCCACCCTGATTTCCTTTGATTCAATCTGTGAGCCAGTTTGCTAGACAATTAATATTATACAGATTTACATTTAGCTGACTAAGTTTATATCTTTATGAGTGGATGATGATGATGTCAAATATGATAATGCTTATAGGTACAAGACAGAGCTTATCCCCTTATCCATTTTTTTGACTTTCTGGAAGTTGAGTAGTCAGGATCTGCCTTTTACAAAGCTGAACTGGCTCAGGGCAGCATTTTTTGTCTTGTCTTAGACTTTGTTTATTAATTTCATATAATCTTTTCCATAGCCTTATAGATCAGGCTGATCAGGCTTACAGGTGTATAGTTGCCTGGATTGGTTGATGTGCCCATCTTTGTCAAGGGGAATGACTGTTTCAGTCTTCCATTCATTTGCGGTTAAAAAAAAAACTTTTGGTGTCTAATACTGAAAAGTATCTATAGGGTGTTTTATAGGTCATGTTTCAAGCTGACTAGTAGACATCCTGGTGTGTTATATGGCCCAACAGAAGCAGTGTTCCTGACCTGGGATAGTGTATTTTGTATTTGTTCCTAGGATATTTGGGGGTGTATACTGATATGGGGAGAGGGGTGTGAAGTTAGAGCTAAATTTATCCGCTAGTAGATTGGCTATGTCTTCAGGGTTAGCGTATCTGATATAATTTACTATTAGCTCAGTGCAATTTTTTGAACATAAAATCTAAGGTTTCTGAAATGGTTAAAAATGGCTTTGTGATTGTCTTTTGCCTGGGTTGTTATTTTTAGCTCATATCCAGCTTTGTTTGACCAAGGTCCACATTTCTCTGTTACCCTTAACATGATTGTTTTTGGCATTTGCAGAATTAGATTTGTTTTTACATGCAATGAGCTATTTCCTTTTTTGTAGTGCTTGTTTATATAAGAGTTGTACCATAAGGGTTTGTTTTTAAACTTATAGTATTTATTTCAGAGGGAGTCAGATACTTCTGTGCAGTTTCTTACAAGTTCATAGAATTTGACAGTGAAGGATTCCGCATTTGTAGCAGGGTCCTCAAGATGGAAGGAAAGTCAAAATTTGCAAGGTCATCATTCAGCTTTAATAGATTTGCTTGGGGACAGTCTCTAAGTAATGAGTTATTGGAGGATTCTTCATGCTTCATTCTTATGGTGAGTATGATTTATGGTTTGAGTTTTACTAGGGATATTGCTACAACTGGAGAGGAATAGAAATATCCTATACTGATGAGAACCAAGATATTATTACTCCTCATCATTAGGATAATGACTGGCTGAACAAGCGAGTTTGTATTTATGAAGTCTAGAAATCTCTGGGCATACATGTTTAGGGATGTATATGTTTCATATTTAATGGTGGATTGTTTGGCTGAAAGTTTAGGTTTTCCACATTAGATAGGTAAGAGTCATGAGCCAAGAGGTTCACAGAAAGGGTCCTATAATTGGTTACCTTGTGATATGGGTTTTGTTAATAGTAACCTGGACATGGAGGAGTTCCAGATAATTATCCTGATTAATTAACCTAGAGATATAGCTTTGTTTTATGAATATAGCAGTACAACCACCTTTAATACCTTCTAGTGTGGTGGGTCCAAACACAAGATTGGCATTAAAACCTTGCACTAATAGGGTGCTGTCAATATGATCAAAGCAAGTCTCTGTGATGATGCATGCATTGATGCATTCCTTGGTAAGGAGTGCCTGTAGAGAGTGTTGTTTTCTGTTTAAGCTTCTATTGTGGAGAAGTAATACTTTAATGTTTTCTACATTTAGTTTTGCTATGTTGGCAGCTTTTGTAGTCTTACTTTGCCTAAAAAGGCACTTTGGGATGAATAAGGTTTATGCCAATATACAAAAGCCTTGGGGGGACAGGTGCAGTCCACCCCTGGCAAAGCAGTTAGAACTATCTACCCTGTCCTCACAGATAATTAAATATTGCATGCCTTTAAATGTCATCAGGAACTATTCCAGTTGTTAAAGTCAGACTTCTTTTGTTTATATTGTGACATCATTCTAGGTGCCAGTAAAATGCTGCTCAAGGCTATGTTCATACCAGCTTGGTCACATATTCTAAGGGCTTCATCATGCCTCTCTTCATATAGTTCAGAGTGGTATGTCTCAAGTAGTTTTTTGCCCCATGTACTATGACTGTATCATATGTGTACTTGTCGTGCAAAGAGATGAATGCATGAAAAATGCCTTGAATCCTGGCACCAGCTGACTGTGATCTTCTCCTTACTCACTCTGGTGAGGGGTCCATCAATGGGTATGGCTATGGAGTAATTAATGACTTGGATGTTGCATTGTGTGGAGTTTTGCCTTATGGGCTTCTGATTTGGGTTACTAAGAGCCTTACATGCTTTTTAAAGATAAATACTGCCCGAACTGAGTGTTTATGAGGTTGCTGAGGGGTTTTGTTTCTTAGGTTAAATTTAGGAAGCTTTTGTGGTTTAAGTAGATTACTTTTAAGAACCTCAGCATATGTAGGTCTATGTTTTCATCTGTGCTGTTTGTGATATGAGTATAGTGTTGTGCTCTGTGTTGTTA
Organism: Protopterus annectens; assembly: GCF_019279795.1. Lineage (NCBI taxonomy): Eukaryota > Metazoa > Chordata > Ceratodontiformes > Protopteridae > Protopterus > Protopterus annectens. Next base: position 983,019,169 of record NC_056741.1, on the reverse strand, counting down.
ACAGCCTGTTGCTATTTGCAGTTGCTTTATGTGACAGTATGGCCTCCAGTAACATTATATAACTGCATATCCCACAAATCTTGTCAATATGTTTAAATAGTAGGTGTTTGTCAGTAAACATGAGATAGTTGCTACAGTGTATAGTGTTGTGCTCTATATTGTTAACAGCCTGTTGCTATTTGCAGTTGTTTTATGTGACAGTATTGCCTCCAATAACATGATGTAACTGCATATCCCACAAAACTTCTCAATAAATTTAAATACTGTAGAACAAACAAGTAAACTGGGCGGAAGAAACAAACAATCCAAAACAGAACAGGAGCCCAACAGTAGCCAGCAGAAAAAGATGTTAATCCCAAAAAATAAACACTTTCTTTTAACATAAATTCAATTTAATAACATTTTTTCTCACGTTTTCGTCACTTTGAGTAAAGTAACATCTTCAGACACACAGAAAAACAGCAGTTACAGTTTCTACAGTATTTAAACCATGTAGCATGAAGTCATGTGACTAATAGCAGCAATGAATTAAAGGTGCAGAGCACAATAATTCAAACACTATTAAAGTAAATCTTAAAACTTACATACTACCTCCTCCGAAGCCAATGGGAAGATGAATTTAAGACTGCAGTTGTGTAAGGATACTGACAAATCAACAGTCAATAACAGCATGCATTAAACAGCCTAGGAAGTTCTTAATTATACTTTCATGTGTGTTCTTTTCTTTTTCTTTACTTGCACAGCTGCAGAGGAGATAGCAGCACACCGTGAGGCATACCAGGAAAGATTAACTCAGCTCAGGGAAACACATGGTAAGTATTCCTCAGGACCAAATACAAGTCAGGTAAGTGCTTTCAGTCATTCCCTAGCATCTTGAGCAGGCATATCTCAACCTTGATATCAAGCATGCATGGCTTTTCCATTAGCTCTTGCTGCTTACAGTAGGCAATGAGAATACTGGCTTAACAGTGTGTAGGTTCAATACTCTGAAGCAACAATTAGATTTTATTACAGGATAGTATTTCTATAATAATAACAGCAATAGTGAATATCAGGAACAATTCAGTTATGGTAAGTGCAATTATTACATGTGAATGCATATCTACTATATGGCATAATGAAGTAAAGGTTGTTATTTCGTATATCCTGGCAGTAAGATTTCTTTATTTTATTAGACATTAATACCTTCCCATCATATCTGGATGTGGCAAAGGCATGCAATAGTGAGTTATCATATTTTTATGTATTGAAACAATAAAATGATGTGAAATGCCACAGACCTAATTCTACATTTTGACCCTCATCCTGTCTCTCTGTCTTGAGCTTTTTCAACTAATTCCTTAAAATGCCACTGTTTGCATACCTTGCTGCTGAAAACAAAATGACCAACAGCACAGAGAAATAGACCGATCACTGTGGCTCGGCCCACCAGACCTCCACAGATGGCAGCATAGATACTCAACACTTTAGTTTCACAATCTGTCAGCATTGCCGCCCCATCCCCTACCCTACCTGCTCTATGTGTCAGGTAGCTTTGTTGCAGCTGCTGGTGCAGTGATACCCTCTGGGAGCACTACAAGTGGAGATGGTAGTTTTGTCATGGGGCGGGAGCTGACAGCTCTGGTAAAGGATATAATGGAGAGGGGCCTTGGTACCTAAATCAGCTTAGTTGAAAAGGTCCTGTGTTGTGTTGCAAAAATGATGCCATGTCCAGCACTTATCAAGGCAGCTGACATAGGAGACAGTTACAACAGTTCTGAAGGTGAGGACTAGATTCTTAATGTTCTCAAACTGAGTATGGGGGCACCTTTGATGTTCCCCTACCCACCTATCCTCAATAATGGTGCCCCCCCACCTTTTGTGTCCATCACATCCCACTCTGTCTTGTCCTGTGTTGTCTGTGCCTGCTTCCTAACCTACCCTACCAACCTGACTATGACATTCATAAACCCCTTCCCTAACATTCCTCTCTCTACAAAAAATACAGAAAATGGGCACCAGACCACAAAAATATGATGCCCCATACATAGTTCTCTACTTCACAGATGAGTCTCATTGACACACCTGATTTGGTCCAATTGGGTATACAATAATATTCTGTCATCCATCCCTGGTGTAATGACTCTCCAAAGGCATAAATGTTATAGTTATGTTCTGAAGATGGGCAGAGATATGGTGTTCTCCCTCCACCTTCCTGCAAAGTCCTGTATTATTTTCATTGTGTCCTATGCACTGCCTGCCCCACATTTTCACAACTGTCCTATCAACCCCTTTTTCAAACATTTAATCTGGTCAAAAAATAGACTCAAACACACCATACATGGCCAGAAATGGCCCTAGGAAAAGCCTTCAAGTTTTGCCCTCAGAATTTGCACTGAGGTTGGCATTGTACATCAATACTTGAATGATGGTGACCGCTGTTTGATTTCCTATGGCAAAAGCTGAAGATTTTAATTTCAGCTGCTGTAGTCCAGTTACTTTCACTCAAATGTGCTTACATCTGCTGTGATATGGGACTACAGAATAAAGGCAGATGAAAGTCAGCACTGTGAAATAATTACTGCAAAAGTTCTAAGGTTGCAGGATATGATAAACTACAAGTTCCTATGTGGCATGTTGAAATATCGCTCCTGTTTATAGAGTGATATTTTTTGCATAGTGTTACGGGTTTGATTATAGCTGCAGTTAACTGCAAATGTCAGATTTATTGTGTAGAACATGACAGCTTAGTAATGAGGTAATAAGTAAGATTAACACACCATAAAGATGGTCCTACATGTCCCACAAAAAAATATATTGTTGCTGTTCCTCTTTCCATCTGTCTCTATCTCTCACTCTGTTCACACCTTCTGCTTCAATAAGTTGTTACTGTCCATCAACAGTGTTATTTAAATAGTGCAAAGTAATATATCCTTTGGGCCATGATTGCATAACACTCACATGTATAGATATATTTTTGACTACTTTCAGATGTTCTAATCCAGGCATTACGTTACTGACTGTTTTTAGTACACTATTATAGCTGTTGCCTACATATCTCTATGAGACAACATTATCCTGCTACCATCACGTTACTTTGTCCCTGCCTCCCTCTCCCCCTCCCACTGTCGATGTATTTTCTCCCTTCTGTGTCATTAGTCTTCTCCCTCTGCATTTGCACAATGTCTGACACTGAGCATCATGTGTGACTGGGGCTAAATAGAAGTACACAGCCTATGGCAAAATCTTGGGAGCTTTTGCCTTCAGCTACATTACTCTTACTCTCATCACGCAGATGTGCTTAGCTATGTATAGTCCGGTTAATCACCTTTTTGACAAGCTGAAGAGTTGAATGTGCAGCACTCAGTTGTCATGAGAGTATTGAAGAGTAATAAATACATTCATTCCTATTTTCAGCCATCTGCTGTTTATGAAGTATGACTTCCTATGTGATGTGTTTAGATAATGCTCAGGTATTAACTTTTTTCTTGGAATGCTCTCACGGTTCAAATCTAGATGTATGCAAAAATGTTTTTGAATGCTTTGTGACTACTATGGCCGTAAATGTTGGCCACACCTTTCTTTAACATGCCATTGTCCTGCTGTTTATTGATGTGCCTGCATAAATATGCTGATAATGTAAACAGTAGCCCAGGAGAAATATGTACAGAAATGAAGGATGCACTAATGTGTTATTATGTCCATCTCTTTCCACCACTTCTGTGCCATGCAATAAACCTCTTTTATTCAAAAATGTTTCCAGAAGTCATTCTAACACCAGCATAACATGTTTGGTCCTTCATATGTTTCATAATACACCCGCAGCATTTATATAAGGATTGAAAACTTACAACTGTCATGACAAATGTGTAAATCATTACACATAAAACATGACCATAACACATATCTGTTCTGTATTACAGCAGGTTCACATATGGTTGTATGCATACAATGCTTCTTTGCATGAAGGTCATCAAAGAACACCAGAGACTACTGCTAATTCCCATTTTAAGTTCAACACCTCAAGACGTGATTACACAGGTGCTAATACTTTGCCTTCATCGGTGCAATTCAGCTTAGCAGCACTGCTCTTTAGGCAGAGAATACAAAATAAAGTACAATAAATAGTTATTTTTTAGGTTGCACAGTGTTTGTACTGAATTTTGACAAGTTATCTTTATTGCAGAGTGATGTTGACTCAATTAATTCAGTCTGTTAATGTCTGTCTGCCTGCTCTACAATGGTTATAGCTGCAACTGTGATACAATGTTTGCTAACCTATTCACACATCATCCATTACTGTTATTCTGCAGTGCACTGTCCTATGTAGGAAGCATATGTTTGTCTTGTTAATGCACATCGTGCAAGCACGAGGCAAGACAAGTGTGCAATCATCCCAGAATAAAGTGGCAGGAATATTTTATCGAGAATTCACTTATTTGCAACTCTGATTTTCTTTTTTATCCCTTACTATGAAACAGATATATGTCACTCACAGTAATGCAATGTACATGAAGTATAGTATATAAATCTTAGTAGAGAAGTATGTCATTACATGGGACTATCACAGTGCTGTTACATAACCCGGTGAGTATGTCTCATCCCTTTATCTTAGTTATACCACAAACATCTTTGCAACACAGTAATGAGGTCAAGCTGTCAAAAGTGCAGTTTGTCTCTGTAAGAATCATACTTTTCTTCTGTGGCACTTACATCTAGCACTGTTTTCTCTAGATTTTGCAACTGGTTAGGTAGGTGGTTCAAATCTGACAGTGGTGGACTTTACCCTGTAGTTCTGGTTATTCATAATATTTGAATCCAATAATGATGGACTACTGTCTGTGCATGTTTGTCTGTTTTGCTGTGTAGAGAAGGCTTGTAATGCATGCAGTATGTTTAGCTGTATAGTGTTACTATGCACTTCAACTACCTTCAAACATTTTAGAAGAACATCAACTTGTGAAAAAATGGCAATGCCATCCATTCCAGTGTGCACTGTCCAATTGTAAAAGAACATCTCATGTGGCATTTGTGAGTCAGGCAGTGTTCTGTACCATGTGATCTTAGGTAGAATGTTCAAATCCAGCCATTACACCTTACACTCACCTGTGTCACTATGTCTGTGAATGTGCAGGTAGGTAAAAATGTTAGCCAGCTATCTGCAGTGTATATGGATGGATGAGTATTCCTATTACAGTGATTTCTGTTCATTTTCCACACAAATGCTTTCTTTGCTAATGATGATACCATGGGATGATACTTGTCTTTCCTATGAGACATAGTAAGCCTTTTCCTGTGAAGTGAGAACATGAGACTATGTTTTGTATGCTTGTGCCTTAGTAAGGCATGTGTTTGAATCTGTGATTATCCACACATTGTCGCCATTGCCATTCTCCTGTCACAATGACTAATGTGTTATACATCTCGTCTTTCTGGGTATACATAGTTGGAGGCAATGTTGTCTGAGAAACACATATACAGCAACACAATTTTAAAGAAAAGATAGACACATTTCTCCCTTGCACCAAGAAAATAATGTCAAGGCTAAAAAGACTAAAATATCTCACACATCTAGCACCAGTGGCACCATGGTGTATTCAGTCTTTCCAATATCATGTAGCTTCTGTTGTTTAGTCGGGTGTTCAAAACCCAAATTGGTTGACTGTAAGCATTGCTTGTCCTAAGGCTGATATGCATGAAGGATAACACAAGTGTTATAATGTGTGCAATTACAGTGGGAGAAACCTCCATCAGCCCTTTTAGCTCATACATATTGCAGCTCAACCATATGAGGGAATGACTTCATATAGGTGGAGTCTCAAAGATTTGTTAAGATTTCCACTGTGATACATGTGAGTCATACACGTTTGTAGCTGGTGGGCTTATATAGTTTGCTGCTCAATTCCAGCCAAGGGTAACATTATATGAATGTGTTGACATTACACAAACAACACTTCATGAAGTTATTATTCTCAATTTTTATTTATTATTATTATTGCAAATATGTGTTTATGTTGTCTACATGCTGTTATGGCAGTGTTTGCTGTACTGTCTTGTGAGCATGCCCAGTATAATCCCATATTGGTTAAAATCCCACTAATCTCACTGGATATTCACATCCCGACCACACCCCCTGCCCAGAAAACCACAGTGAAAAACTTCTCTAAAGCAAATTTCACACTCCTCAAAACCAAGGTGGAATCCTTCAAAGCCCCCGGGCCTATGGAAAATACGGCCCAGACCGCAGAATCCTTTATAAACGCATTCTATGAACACCTTCAGGAATGCATGGATCATGCAATCCCAAATAAAACCAAGACCCAATCCTCCAAAGGCAGATGTCCTGTCTGGTGGACCCCAGCCATAAACAAACTATACAATAGAAGGAGGAAGCTACTAAATGATAGAGCAAAATCCCAAAAAGGGAAGGCATCACTGATCAGTATTAGCAAAAAACTACGGGCACACATAAAATTGTCTAAGGCCAGCTTCGAGAGAAAAATTGCAGAGGACACTAAGGATAATCACAAGGCTTTCTTTAGTTATGTTAGGAACCTGGGTGGTAATTCCCAGATATGCTCAGAATTAGTCCAAAATGACAAAAAATACACTGAACCCACAGACATTGGCAACATCCTAGCTGACAGGTTCAGTGCAAACTCCCCCACCAAAGGGCAAATATCTATCCCAGCAGAGTGCTGCCCCTGACATCTCAGATGCTCAGGTAAGAGCCGCCCTCTCCAAAGCAAAAACACAGCATCAATGGGACCAGACGGTGTCCCGGCTGCGTCCTACATGAACTCCAAGAAGAGCTAAACCCAAACATAAAACTACTGTTCAATCTCAGCCTTACTACAGGATATGTGCCCAAAGAGTGGCATACAGCAACAGTGGTCCCTCTCCATATAGGTGGTGCCTCAACGGATCCTGGAAACTATCGCCCCATAAGCCTGACTAGCTTGGTCTGCAAAGCTATGGAAAGGATCATCATGGACCTCATAAATAAAGATATTGGAGACCTACAGACACTGGATCCTACCCAGTTTGGCTTTGTTAAGGGCAGATCCTGCCTCTTAAACCTGGTTGATTTCTTTGAAACAGTCACCAAGGCCATTGACGATGGGAAAGTGGTCCACACAGCCTACCTGGACCTCACAAAAGCCTTTGATACAATACCCCACTCGGGCATTATAGATAAGCTCACCAGCTTAAATATAAACCCCTATGTCACTAGATGGATTGCAAACTGGCTCAAGGACAGAACCCACATGGTTAGAATTGCTGGAGCCATGTCAGACTCCAAACCAGTTACAAGTGGTGTCCCACAAGGCTCAGTCCTGGGACCTCTCTTGTTCGGTATATATTTCTCGGAGGTACAGGCCAACACAGAAGGACTGTGGCTGACCAAGTTCAGAGATGACTGCAAACTGGGCGCCATAATCGACTCTCCAGCTGACACAAGCATCCTCCAAAAGGGCCTCATAGAAACAGACAACTGGTGCCAGAGCCATGGCCTCAAGCTAAATGCCAAAAAGTGTATAGTCACCCCCTTTGGCAAAAACAAGGTGCCCACAAATTACCACATAGGTGGTAATCCATTAAGTACAGAAGAAGTAATTAGGGACCTGGGGACCCAAGTTGATAGCAATCTCTCATTTGACAACCACATGGCCAAAGTGGTTAGAAAAACATTTTATATAGCCCACCTAATCATGAAGGGATTCACATCTAGATCAGGAGAGGTCATCATGCCTCTTTACTCATCCCTCATCAGGCCCATAATTGAGTATAATGCCCCATTGGAATGTACCTTACCAGACACCTGCAGCAACTGGAAAGACCCCAAAAGTACCTCACCAAGAGGATCAAAGGGCTAAAACAGATGCCATATGCTGCCCGGTTAAAGAAACTCCAGCTCTACTCAGTGGCATACTGCCTGTTCAGAGGCGATCTGTGCCTGACGTATAAAGCCATGTTCAAGCCGAAATTAATGGACATGCTGCACCTCAGAAAATCCAAATCCCATTGAGCTATGCACTCGAGAGACTTGAACCTCAGCACTGAAATAAATAGGACATGCTGGAGGGACAGATTCATAACCCAGAGGCTCCCTTCACTCTGGAATAAAATCCCAGTCCAGGTTAGGCAGAGTCCCTCATTGACTCTCTTCAAGAGGAATCTTGATGAGTGGATGGGAGATCATAGGTTTACCCTGGGTATCACTTCTGTGTCACTGTTAGACAGAGGCACAGTATACAAACCTCGAAAAAGGGCATAGCAAAATAAATTTAAAATGGGTGGCGAAAGCCAAACACATTCTGGCTAGGCTTATAAATGCCCTAGGGCAGATAGCCTAGTATGAACCTATGAACCTATATGATATGTACATTTATAAACTGAGACCTTAAGGTATTGCAATGTTATCATATCTGTGATTTCATTTGTCACTTATGAATTTTGATTTCTATTATTACTGTTTATGATGCACATGTATATAAAAAACATGCTTGTCTAACATGTGTCCATGTAATGTAGTCATCCGAAAAAACAAAGGCAAGCAGGAACAACGTAAAAACAGACCAAGGTGTGAAGAAGGAAAAGCACAGTCTTTTTCTGAAAGCGCTTACAATAAACTGTTTTTATGTTGTTCCTGCTTGCCTTTGGTTTTTCGGATTCCTAGTTTGTGTGTTTGCCTTTTGTGTTTGGTTCCATGTAATGTAGTCCCCTATCTATGGTTGTCCAATGACAAATGTTAAAACATATCCCTTTTGGCTATATATGACACAGCCACTGTATGGTTCATGCCTTGTTAACACAGGCTTTAGTGCAGGATACTGAAATATAGTCAGATGTTCTTTATAGTGATCAATGCTGCACTAGCCTTAGGTATATGGACTCATATCCTGCCAAAGATATAATAGCCAGCCAGCTACCAAAGCTTCATGGCACCTTCCACACACCCAAACTGTCCAGCAGCTCGAACTGAATAAATGACAAGTTTGGACAGGAAGCCCCTCAGAGCTTTACTGCCGCTGAAGAGTCTGCTCCTCTTGGACTTGCGAGGATCAATGGCAGGCTTCTGCTTTCCTTAGCTGGGCAAGTAAGTTCCTTTTGTTGAAAAAAAACTTTCTGTTGTCTTATTTTTTACTGACATTTTATTACTTTCCCCTTTAGGAAAGTTATTTTAAAGCTAAGAGTGTTGCATTTTAATGGATTGTCTCAAGACTATAGCATACTTTTAAACAGAGCACTAATTTCTGTCAGTTTGAAAATAGTGTTAGCTAATGGATAAATTTAAATTTTATTGACATTTGATTACCAGGAAAGTCTGACTGGGTAGAAGCCCATTTTCAGTGGAGATCAGGGAGAAAAGCTTCAAATTATTACAAACCATTTTATGAGCAATAATTTTACAACCTTCAAAAATAAAACAAAAACACCCGCAGTTTAAATAATTATAGCAAATTAGATAATAATAATATAAAAGTATTTTCTGTAGAGAAATTGTGCTTATTTTTTCATTGTGGTTCTGCCATAATGTTTGAAAATGCTTTTTACTATCTCTTTTCTCTCAAAAAAAAGTTTTGTGGACTGGAAATTTTACTGGTATCGTTACTTGTTTTCCCCAGGATAGAGGCACCATTTTCAGCTTGATCATGGATCAGATTGTCTGTCCCATGTTTGGTCCATCTTCCAGCCACAAAAAAAATGTTAAGCAAACAGCCTTTGCCACCACAGCAGGCTAGCAATTTGCCTCAGCTGCAGGTGGTTGACGCTTTTGTGGACATTTATTGTACCTCAGTCCACTTATCTTTTGGCCCAGATCAGTCTGGGGTAAGACCTACAGCTGCTATGGACCAGGGATTAGCTACTTCTTCTGCAGCTATTAAGGCCCCTTCATTGGACAAGGTAGATCCACTCTTGCTGGTTATGGGAGAAGGAACAGGGAAGATTTTTTGTTGTGTCAGAATGCTGTGCCTATCTACAGGGAAGAAACTGCTGCTATTAGTAACACAGTTGGCCCAATTTCCCTATCAAAAAGAAACAGAAAGCCAAGAAGGTATCTACTCTTCCTCAAATTTCTTTAGATAGGAGTAGTTTACTAGGATTGGCTCAGGGCTTAATTCAGGCTATTGATCTTTCTTGTAGAATAGTTTCCAGTAAATGGAAGATGGATGCCTCAATTCCTGAAAAGATTCAAGATTCATTCATTCATTCATTCATTCATTCATTCATTCATTCATTCTGAATCTGAACATGAAGACATAGGGATGGATTGGGGTTTTGTCCTCAGATTTCTGATTCAGACTCAGAGGAGAGCTCAGTTTCTGATTCTCCCATTGGGGTTTCTCTTTCTCTGACTATTGCTAGAATGTGCTAGTGTTTTCAGTGGTTGATACTTCCTCCTGGACTATGGCCACTGGTACAGTTTTAGGGAGGTTTGCTTGGCTGCATTCTCAGAACCTCCCAGATGATGTTAAAAATGAGATTTTAAATTCTCTCTTGATAGAGATTTAGTGTTTGGTCCCTCTGTTGCAGAGAGTTTGTTCAAAAATGTGATGAAAGGAGCAAGTTGACCAGGGAATCTCTAAGATTTTCAGCTCTCTTTCTCCAAATTGTGCAAGAAATTTTCTTTCTCCTCATCTAGCTTCATCATAAAAAGAGAATAAATAGTCTCAACAGAATTTTGGTAAACAAATGTTTAAGAAGAAGTGGCAAGGAGGTTCCAAAAAGAAATCTCAAACCTCCCAAAACCAAGGACACTATAACAATTATAAATGACTATTAAAGAGACCTTTTGACCCCCTCCCACCTTTGGCCCTCTTTTTCTTCTGGAAAGTCTGAATTTTTGTTTTTCTCTTTGGCAACAGATTGTTTCAGACAAGTTCTATAAATCAATTCATTGTGGTTATAGATGGCAGTATGAGGAAATTCCTCCTTTCCAGGGTGTCATTCCCTATCCTGCAGACCAGACTCTTTTGTTTCCACCTGTTCTTCATCACACACTGTTCCAAGCAGTGCTAGAGCCAATTACTCCTTCCCAGGTGAGGAAGGCGGTTTATTCAAGGATGTTCCTAGTCCTCCCCCCCCGAAAAAAAAGAAAATGCTCGGAGATCAGTTCTGGATCTTCTTTTCCTAAATCTATTTGTGAGACTGCCCAAATTAAAAATTGTCACTTCACAGCCTGCTTCTTCTTCTTCTTTCAAATCTCTTCGTAAAACTAGACTTAAAATATGCGTATTATCACATTCCTATTCATCCAGACTGCAGGAGTATCTAAAAGTTTTGTGTGTCTAGATCACATTATCAGTCCAATGCCTTACCTTTGGAGTATCCACTACACCAAGAGTGTTCAAAAAGTGTCAAGCTCCAGTTATAGCTCATTGCAAGTTACAGGACAGATACATTTTTCCAAATTTAAATGACTTACTTATCTTTGCAGAGTCTTTTTCATAATGTCAGGAAGCGATCTCTTTCTCTCTCTCTCTTGGGTGATATCTCCTGCACAAGCTGGGATTCTAAGAGAGTGCTCAAAAGTCTTTCTTGACTCCCTAACCCAGGATTGTGTCCCTGGGATGTCAACTAGACACCTCAGTTCAAACAGCTTTTCTTCCACAGGAAAAATAAGACTTTATTTAGATTTATATATTTTTCCACTCAGGCTTCAGTCACTGTGTGGGAATACCTCAGGGTTTTGGGTCTCATGACACCTATGATTTTCATGATACCCCTAGCAAAACTTCACATGAAAAAGTTACAGTGGTATCTGAAATCTCTTTGGTCCCAGGATCAACACCCTTTACCTTTTCAGATCCCAGTACTGGGGTTTGTCAGAAGACAAATCACCTTAAATCAAGGTATACCCTTCTCCCTACCTGCACCAAACCAGTCAGTCACCACAGATGTTTCAGTCTTTGCTCGGTGAGGTGAGCAGTTTCAGGACAGATAAAAGTGCAGGAGGGGGAGGCACCAAGGCTATACGCAAGCACATAAATATCAAGGAGATGCTTGATCTGATCAAGACACTAAATTCTCTGAAAGATCTTTGGTCTCCAGGACCTCTTAAACTGGGTACAGACAATACCACAGCAATGTGTTAGATCAACAATCAAGGGGGGGCCACATCACACCTCCTTTGCAGACTAGCCATGTTAGCTTGGGGTATAGCTCTACAGCACAATCTCAGTCTAAAGGCATCCAAAATTCCTTCAGAGCAAACCTGTATGGAGGACAAGCTGAGAAGGACCAAGGCAGGCCCTCACAACTGGAAACTAGATCCAGGGGTCTTCCAAAATTTGACCCATTTTTGGGGAGATCCTCAAGTAGATCTCCTTGCCTCATCTATGAACAATCAACACTCAAAATTCTGTTCTGTGACTCCATGCTAGAAGCCCTGAAAGACAGATACCTTTTCTTTTCTTTGGACAGGAATGTTTCTGTATGCCTGTCCACCCTTTCCACTAATTTACAAGGTACTTCTGAAGATTCAGAATGAATCCCCCAAGATCATTGTGGTGATTCTTTTCTGGCCCAGGCATTTGTAATTCTCCCTTTTTTGGAAATGGCCAGAGGCAATTACCACAAATTTCCTCACAGAATGGATCTATTCAAACAAAGACAAGAGTGTCTGATACACTGGTACATCAATCATCTTCAATCGACTGCCTGGATGACAGGGTCTTAATTCCTTTTAGGCACGTGTTTTCTAAGGATGTGCAACAGGTACTAATGGAAACAAGAAAACCTGCTACTAGAAAATCATATTAGCAAATGGAAAAGTTTTTTTAGTTCATCCCAGCAACATGACCAGCACCCATTCAGGACTAGTTGTTCTCTGGTTTTACAATATTTGTGTGGCCTTTCTTATTCCATTATTAAGGATCATTTGTTGGCCACTTCAACACTTCTACCCATGGATCCTTCTCTTTCAAAGAAGTCACGTCAAAATGCTCTTGAAAAGAGTTTTGCACAAGAGGCTTCCATGTAAACTGATGGCCCCTCCTTGGGATCTTAATTTTATGTTACAGAAACTAATACTTGCTCCATTTGAGCCAGCTAATCTGTCTGACTTGAAGTTCTTAGCTTGGAAAACAGTTTTACTGATTGCTCTAACTTTTGCTAGAAGGGTATCCAAGTTGTAAACTCTTATGGTCAAACCTGCCTCATTTTCTACAAGGACAGGGTTTCTTTGAAAACTAATCCTTCTTTCATGCCTAAAGTGGTATCTGTTTTTACTTTAAGTGAAACTATCCATCTCCCCATTTTCCTTCATGAACCTAAACATGAGAGAGGAAGGATATTCTATACCTTGTATGCACACAGATAAAATTGATACTATCTTGACAGAACTAAATATTTCAGATCACTGGATCAATTCTTCATTTCTTGTAAAGGTAGAAAGACGGGACAACATGTGTCAAAACAAATACTTGTCACAATAATTCTATTCCAGGCAGGTTCAAGGCCCACTCTACAAGGACCTTGTCTTCTTCTATGGCTTTTTGGAAAGAGATGGATTCTAAAGTACTGGTCCTCTGTACATACTTTTTCAAAGCACTATAAGCTGGATTCCTTCTGTAGGTATAGATCATGCTTTTCTAGGACCATTCTCCAGGGGCTCCGGGGCCCGTCTTCCGCCTCCCAAAGATAATTAACTATGGTAATCTACTCATATAGCTAATGCTGCTGCATCAGTGATTAATATGAAGAACATAGTACAGTTGTATAAGTTGAACTTATCATAACAGTAGATGTCTGAATGATCAATGCTGCAGTAGCCACTCCCTCCCTCTATCACCCTTGTTTTTTGGTGTGATTCTTTTAACAGGGTGTGGGCATTTATTTTTTGTTACTACTACCCTTGTCCTTTTGGGGCTCAACCTTCTTGTCACTGCTAGCAGGAAAGCTCTGAAAGGCTTCACACCCTAACTTGTCTTTTAGTCAGCTCATCTCAAGCTGCTTGACAGTTTGGGCACATGAAAGGTCTGTGGACTTTGTTTGATTGTGGTTTTGTTTTTTGGTGTGTTGTTTTGAGCACATGAAAGGTTGTCTGAAATTTTGAAAGCTGGCCAGCTGTTATAACCTTGGCATCTACTGTTATGGTAAGTTCAACCTTACTTTATCACACATACATTCCTTGTATATACATGTCATATTCAATAAATACACTGTATGTTAATGGCATCTAATGTATCCATTGACCTTGCTAACTATTATCTCAGCTTGACACTTAATCAACATTTACTCCCCTTTCTTACAGTGTTGCATTGTGTCCCTCTCACATTCATTGTTAACCATCCATTTTTAATTTATGTACATGGGTAAACAATTGCAAATAGGAATATTTATTATTACTATCAATATGGATGTCTTCCTATAGAAATATATTTCTTTCTGCCATCATCTCATTTGAATGCATTAATTGAGTATATTTTTTGCATTTTTCCTCCCCTCATAATTATCTCTGCACTATATATATTGTATTCTCTGTAAATTATCCAATTTGCATGTCACCTACATCTACATGCTTAAAAGTCATTTGCCTTTACTTCATATAAACTGTCCATGTGCGCTTGCATAATCCATTTGCCTACAGGCAAGCATTTTTGTTAATAGTGTGTGCTCACACTTCCAGCACAGTTTCATGGCTGTCAGCACTATTGCTGACTATGAAACGGTGCTTGGAATCCCGTAAGTGTAATAAGCAGGATGTGTATTCAGTGAATGCTGCTGCTCATCACACTAGCGCACTATAATCATGTAGGATTAGTGTGAAGCCTACATGATTGTTAATCAATCCCAGGGTAAGTCTGACAGTTGTTATGTATATGTTTACACAGCTGATAAAATTCTCACAGAATACCTAAGCTATATGAAGCAATATTATTTGGTAAAATAATATAAAGATAGCATTAAAGGCTGGTTTTAAATGCCCTTTCACTAGCCTCCTACATTAGCTTCTTTGGACAAAAGCTGACCGTATTAAATCACAGGGAGATCATTAATTTATATTTATTTGGCATGCAATTTACTCTCAGAACATTGTGTATGATGCTAGGAAACTAACCCTAAGTTCATCTTATATGTGATTGTGCCAAGGACTTGGGATTTATTGCACTACTTTGATGTATCCTGCAGACAGCAAAGCTATAGATTTAAAGTATGTGCAGTGAGCTACAACATGATGCAGCCTGTAACATTCCCAGGGCCGTTAATATCTGGACATTGTCTGTTTGTTTACAAAGTACCATTTTCACCTTCTTACCTCAGCTGCCTTGTATTTCTTGAGCTGGTATGACTCAGACAACTTCCATGTAATAGACTATGCACAACCTATATATAGGTCTTTAAGCTTATCTGCTACATACCCTGGTGTTTTATATATGTAATTATAAATTGCTATCAATACTGTCAGCATTTAAAAAAAAGCAAAAACAAAAAGAAATCCAACAAAAAATGGATTGCTTTCAGAGGTCAGTATAATCTAACTATGACATACAGTGTTTTCTCCTTCATACTGAACTTAGTGTGCACCAGATATTACTCACTCACATTTAAAGAAACAGCCATGCTTATTCTTGTTTTATTTACCTTTTACTGTTTCAAAAAATGCATCTTATAAATTTATTAAACATTAATTAACTTATTATTCATTACTATTCTTAAAATGTTTTGTAATAATTTGGAGCTTTTCTCTCTGGGCCTGCACTGAAAATGGGGTTCTACCCAATTGGACTTTCCCGGTAATCATGACAATAAATAAATACATCGAGATCTGGCAAATGACTGGCTTACTTTCACAGAAAAGCTCTACATTTCAGAAGCAAAAATCATATGGAAATTCATGGTAGTATTTTATACATTAGTAATTTAAAGAGCATAGACAACCGACTAGGTAAAATTAGAAATTGAGAAGACCATGGTTATGTCATAATCATAAATGGCAACAGCTGTGAACTGTACAAAATGCATGTGTATGAAGCACTTCAAGTTGTATGAAATACAAAAAAATGGCTTGAGGTGAAATTGCTGGAGTGCCAGTAACCTGTAGAGAAAAAAGAGAAATGGCAGAATGCTGAACACTTTTTGTCATAGGAAGTCACTGACAGTGCAAGTTCTAATTGTGTGTCTGTGATGATTCACTTGTTTCGGGAGATTTTCCCTTCTTCAAGTTGGTATGACCATGAAGTTGGTAAGCTGGTATATATATATATATATATATATATATATATATATATGTGTGTGTGTGTGTGTGTGTGTGTGTGTGTGTCTATATCAGCATTTCGTAAATTGAATAGTTCGAATCACTAAATGTCGAACTGACATGATCAAACTATCCAATTTTTGAATGCTGATTAAAAAAAAATATAAAATGCACCCCCCATGCCCCCCACTACTTAAATATACCAACTCCGAGACCACACTACATTGAGGTAAATGGAAATCTCCCCTTACGGAGATTTCTGTTTACCCTTTTGACGTTCTGCATTTTCAGCATTCTCGATGCGACAATATCAAATTCGATATTGTCAGCGTTCAAATGCTGACAGGGACCCTATATATATATATATATATATATATATATCTATATATATATATATATATATATATATATCTATCTATCTATATATATATATATATATATATATATATATATATATATATATGTAGGTTTGGTGAGTGTTGGGGTGTTTTCCCCTCATCGGGGGTTCAGGAAGGGGCTTGCCCTCCCTGAAAAAACAAGAAAAGGGGAGTTTTTTTAACCTTTGAGATTTTGGGGATTTTTTTTTGTTGTTCTTTTGAAACAACAACTTTCTGGAAGTCAGTGTTTTATAGCAGAACTACAGAAAAATCTTTATTCATGAATAACAATGAATGCTATTTAAAACAGAGTAAAAATGTACTAGCTAAGTTTTACTGTAGAGACACAGTACTAGAGAATGTTAAGTGCATATAATTCCATAGAATAAGCAGCGATCCATGTCAGAATTGATGATGGGATGTCATGCAAGTATACAGAGAATAGTGTGGTTTGCAGGCATTTGCTTTGCTTTGAGTTACATTGCAACCCTTTGCTACATTAAGTGCATTTTTTTATTAACTGAATCATATTAAGTAGTCCCTCTTTAGCTCTTACATAATTTTAACTTGCAGAAGTTTTCTTTGAATGTTTTAGGATGAAGGAATATGTCAAACTTGCCACAGAGAGAATATTCCTCAGAATGTGACTTTTGAGAGGAACAGTCCAATTCCACGTATTGCAGTGTTTTTGGCGTTGATTATATTAAAGATCAAGTGTCAACATTTGTACATGGTATACGCAAATAAGCAAAGCTTTCCCTTTGTGTAAGGCCAAGTGTCAACATTTGTACAGGTTTACTATTAAAATTTTGAATGGCACTCCGTCGACTGTGGTATAGTCGGCAATGGAAGTTCGAAAACGTTGAATGTCGAAGTAAAAAAAAATCAATCTAGGAACGGTTTTAACATGGGTTGAGGTAGGTGTTCAGTATTATTCTGAACTACAAACATCTCCCCTCCCTCGACCCATGTTGAAACCCATTCCTAGATTGTTTTTTTTGAGTTCGCAATTATCATTTTCGAACATCCGTGTTCGACTATAGTACAGTCGACGGAGTGCCGTTCGAAATCTTAATAGTAAACCTTTGTACAGGGTATATGCAAATAAGCAAAGCTTTCCCCTTTGTGTAAGGCAAAGGGAGCATTTCAATAAACCCTATATAGAGGGATTCTCTATGTAGGAGTAGTGTTGTGGCTCAAACATGAAATGTGGCCACCGAGCGATCCAGGAAACAGGGCTGTGTGCATGCACGAGCATGCAGACGCAATGTGGACATGGAAGTAATCGCGGAATGCGAATCATCTCATCTGCTGGTGAAAACCATGCAAATGAGGTGATTTTGTGATCCAGGAAGCAGAAAGGCATCCGTGTAGGTGCCGTGTCTGCAGGAAAAATGTATGTGGTTAGTAACCATGTACCGGAATGTTAAAATAAAACAGGGGCTGTCACAGGCCAAATAAAAGCATGTATTAGGTTCAGTAGGCATGCAAATGGCCATAACTATGGCCATTGACATTTAAAAGTGATGCAATTAATGAAAAATTAAACTTTTTTCTATCACATATTCCACGTGTATGTGGTGTGTAGCGACGCGCAAACATGCTAGTTTGCAAAAAATAAATAATTTAAATTGTAAAATATGACATTGAAAGCAATATTAAATTTTCCTGTTATACTGGCCAGCATGTGGAGTCATACAATGGCAGGTTATAGTGGTTGCTAAGGACATAGGCTCTGGTGTAGTGCAGTATCTAGGGTATATTCAATTAGGTGTATGTAAATGAGCTAAGTTTACTGAATAGCAAAATGGGCTACCATGTCCATAGATACTAACTGTGTAAGGGCTAGAACTGTGTTAGTGTAAGCAGAAGAGGCAACTGACATGAAAAGGGGATGTGTCATGGTTTGTGTAAGCAGATTAGAGCTCAGCGGCTCCTGTTTGTGATCAGCTAAGCACAGCTAAGCAGGGTGTGTGTGTCTGAGGCTGCTAAGTTGGCTTAGCTTGTTGAAGAAAGCTAAATGTGTTCCCTTGTATTGGGGTGGTCAGATTTGCTGAATAATGTTTACACTGGAGCCACAGATTTCCTCAGTGTGGCGTGAAGCTTAGAAGTGGAGGAAATTGAAAAAAAAATCAAGAATAAAAGGAAATAGCTTAGAAATGCCAATCAACTATAAATGACTAAGACCTCTGCCACTCACACTGGTCCATTCAAACACCTCAATAATATAGCTGGCAGGTGGAATGCATCATAGTCAGCCAATCACACAGGCTGTATATGCAGCACACCAGTATAAACTATGCAGACACCTTTCAATCTGATTTTCCCCACATACTCTGCACCATTGGAGTACACACTTGGGAATTTTAACTGACAAAATGATGAGGGCTACTGCTGCTTTGCTGCCTATGTGATGTAGGCGGAGGTCAGTGATGATGATGATGCTGACAACTGGCCCAGACTAAGGAGGAGAAGAGTGTTTAGGCCCAGGGTAACCTTTCAGGGGCTACATGAGTTGGAGATAGTAGAGCACTACAGGGCGGACAGGGACATACTACAAGAACTCACTGAGCTCTGCCACCCGCACCTCAGACCCAGAGCCAACATAGGGAAACCCACCCCAGTGGAAACAAAGGTATACTGTAGCCTTAAGAAAGCTAGCTACAGGTACTTTCCAAAGACCTACTGGGGACATCGTGGGAGTTTCACAGGAATCCACATCCAGGGTCCTCCACCAGTTCCTGGATGTCATGCTAACATATGCTAGTGAGCACATTTATTTCCCCAACACCCCTGAGGAGAGAACCACCAATATGCTTCTCTTTCACCATGTAGCATACTACCCAGAGATACCGGGTGCCATAGACTGCAGTGCACATCAAAGCACCACATGGTGAGGAGGGTAGAGTCTACGTCAACTGTAAGAGGTATCACTCCATCAACTGCCAGGTCATGTGCAATCAGGGCATTATCATCAATGTGTGTGCTGGCAGCCCTGGCAGTTATCATGACTCCCACATCTGGGACACCTCACAGCTGTACCAGGCATTTGCCGGGGGGGGGCATTGTATATGGCCATCTAGTGAGGGATGCTGGCTATGCACTGGAACCGTGGATGATGACACCCATCAGAAATGCACACACACCCTATGAAGAATGCCATAATGATGCACATGCACAAACTAGGAACATTGTAGAGCATGTGTTTTGGCTGCTGAAGTTACGGTTCTGCTGCCTTGACATATTTGATGAATCCCTGCAGTACTTTCCCCAACCACATGTGCACACATGTTCATAGTATCTGCCATGCTACACAATATGATCCCATGGAAACAGCTGTGGCAGGAACATCACATGGAAGGGACACACAGCCCATCACCATTGCTAAGGTCCCCACAGGCACAGGGGGACTTGGAGGAGGAACCCCCTGAGCCTGTCCCTTTAGGCAGATGGAGGCATGCCCAGTATGCCTGGCCTTGGCAAAGAGGCAATGCGTAGCACATACAGTGACACCCAAGGGACCCAGGGACTGACATCTTACTCCAACTTGCACACACAGTAAAAAGGTTGCCTCACACATCACACTACCTGTACCTTACCATGTATAGGCTGTGTACTGTGTGCATCTGACAGAGTCAGCCCTGAAGCACTGCACTCACAACTGTTGCAGGCCAAGGTAAGTCACACTTCTTAACAACAAATGAATGGAGTAGTAGACTGTGGTGGCATATCTATGGTATTGCTGCATGTATTCAAGGGAATGGGGTGGGCTACTGGCATAGCAGCAGACAACTGACAGCTATGTGGGACAACAGGAAATATCCACCAAATACTGGCTGCCCCAGAATATGCAGTAGTTCCCAAGGTGGCAAAACTCACTGCAGTATATGTGGGGGAGTAAGAAACTGTGGGGTCATAGGTCACAGGCATGGATGTCAAATGTTGGAGTCCAATACACACCTCTCAGACCCTTGCAAGTCATCTGTACAAAGCCATAAGGAAATGTGTGGCAAAGGCCCACAAAATGGGACAGTTATGAAATATTGCTTTTACAAACTTAGTGATATTAGAACAGGTCTTGCAGTTGCATTAAGTCTCTGAATGGTAAGTAGTCTGAAAATGAAATGTCTGTCATTACTTTCTAACTTTGATCTTTAATGATATGCCAGTATTTTTTCAAGACCACCACAATACTATGATAAATGGGCCCAAAATATGAGGCAAACATCTGGACAGTCTGTGGAAATGTGTACAATTGAGAGGTATGCCCCTTCCCCCCAACACACCAGTGTTCCCATAGAAATGCAGTAACATTTATGTTTGTAGGGTAATAGCAGCAAACCGCACATTCTCATGGCTATCTCAATCAACTTGCTAACTTGTTCCATGTTCACAGTATGCAGTGTTCAACATGCTATGTATGTGCGTGGTTAATACTGTCAGGAAGTAGACAGCATTTGCTTTTGGCTGTTTTGGCTTAGTGGTCTAAGTGCAGTACTGTGGTCAACAGGATTCATGGTTTGAGACTGGCTGTGTCAGCTACACGTATGGTAGGAGTTGTACACACTGTCCAGAAGTCAATATTTGTTACTTATGGAAAGATGGACAATGGAGGGACAGGAGGCCACACATATTAACAGTACACAACTCGGAGTAACCTACACAGTGCCTCGTAGAACAGCAGGTTGTGACAAGTCAGTGTAGTGCCAGTTTATAAATGGCTGCCAAGTTACTGTGTCAGTACTGACAACAAGTCAGTGGGCACCATCTATACCCCTGGAATGACAGGGTGTCACAGAATGTACACATGTATGCCTCATACATCTGTTCTCCTTGTCATAACATTGCATTTGCCTTCCAAACTATTTGCAAAACAATAAAGGTTAATGTGAAAACATCAATGACAGAGAGTTGAGAAGCAGGTATCATACCCATAAGAAAATGCAAGCTAATACAAAACCATTCTACCAACTGTCTATGTTTGGAAGAGCAATATTAACACCCTGTCCCCATGTCAGGGCCTGTGTCAGACTGTTATATATGGGCTTGTCCAGATGTCAGTCTGTAAGAGTTTGACAGCTATGGCCAACATGTAGCCTTATAATAAAATTGCAACACAAAATGTCTGAGGACCATAGCAGATGTAGGGGGTGCAATGATGAACAACCTGCTAAACAGGTACAGTCAGAAGTGTGAAGTCTGTAACCCTTTATGTGATGTTACTACCTCTACCCAACTCACACCATAACTACAAATACATAATAGCAGCAACTGTGGACAAAGCCTGAGACTGGACTAGAGAAGGAGAAAGAGACACATATAAGGGGAAAGGAAACAACTGGCTAGACAAATGGAGAATGTGCACACCAGAATAATTTGTGCAATAACATAGGTTCCCAGCAATGTATGGAGTCAGTAAACAAATGACTGTCAGCAGTTCATCACATTACTCTATACTGGTCTGTCACTGACATACCAGGAAAGCACAGTGCTACGAAGAATATACCACACATATTATGGAAACCTCTGCTCAGTACAATGCACTTTGTATCCACACCAGGATAGGACTCAGTTAATAAGGATAGCACACAGCCAAGAGATCCCCAGGCAGTATATCACTGAGGTGCTGGACTGTTTACACAGGTTCATCAGCCAATCGGCTGTAGCACACAAACTCCTGGACCAGAGAACAGCTAGCTTTAGAATGGAGTCCCACTCTTACTACTGAAGGTCATACTGGGCATGCTCCTACACTTAGAGAATTACAGCCCATGTCTAAGCCCACATTTGACTATACAACTTGTTGTCCATATATGTCTTTACATACAGACAGCTATGTACACCTTAACTGTCTCTCCCCACCCCTATCAGACAGGATTACCCACATCTATCCGTAGAGGATTACCTTCATCTATCTGTAGGTGGCACATATGTGATATATCTGCGTCTTTTGAGTGTGATATATATATATATATATATGTATGTATGTAACATATACAAATATATCAATTGTAGACAGGCAGAGACAGAGGGAGAGAGAGAGAGAGACAGACAGAGACAGGTAGAGAGAGAGAGAGAGAGAGGCACATATATATATATATATATATATATATATATATATATATATATATATATATATATATATATTGCGAGAGAGAGAGAGACACCCTGAAAGGCATAGAGTGATGTCCTGCTGCAGCCATTTGCACACCAATTGCAACCAGTGGCACATGCCAGTATGAAGGTGAGCTCCATTGCATAATAGTAGTGAGGTAGGGGTTGTAATCTCACATCACCCACCTTGTGTGCATGTGTGTGTGTGTGTGTGTGTGTGTGTGTGTGTGTGTGTGTGTGTGTGTGTGTGTGTGTGTGTGTGTGTGTGTGTGTGTGTGTGTGTGTGTGTGTGTGTGTGTGTGTGTGCGTGTGTGTGTGTGTTTGCAATTTAAAGCAGTATGAGTCCTTTTCCACCCAGTAAACCCCCATTGCCTTACTTTACAATGCCTGTTGATGTTATTCACCTTAGAAGTGCCTTTGGACACTTTTCAACCATATAAGCTCGATGGCGGATGTGATAAGTGTGCAAGACTGTAGTACCAACCCCTAGATAGATAGGGGCTCTACTCTCAGCACTGGCAGCTGTGTGTGTTTCTAGGTTAAAGCGTTTTGAGGCATTTTCCACCCAGTAAACCCCACCACTGCCCTACTTTACAAGGTCTGCTGATGTCCTTCTCCTTAGATGCACCGTTAGACAGTCTGTAGGTATGTAATTTTGAGGACTGCTCCACTCTGGTGGCCCCCCCCCAATGCATTGCTTTACAGGGCCTGTTCATGTCATCAACCTTAGAAGCTCTGTTGGACACTTCCTAGGCATATTAGTTCAGTGGCACATGCAATAAATAGTTAGCACTATAGTACATACAATTAGGTAGGTAGGGGTTTGAATATCAATGCAGCCAACCGTAGTACTGTGCATGTGTGTGCTTGTGTATGAAACATATCCCCTGTGGCTGTCGTGTGTGCTGGATATACCATTTTAAGGCCTGTTGACCCCCCTCCCCATGGCATTACTTTAAAGGGCCTGTTGATGTCATCCACATTAGATGCACCATTTGAAACTCTACAGGCAATACCACTCATCTGTACAGATATATGCAGAATGTCCAGATGTTTGCAACATATATGTGGTCTGTGTCTCATAACAATGGGTTTTTTGTCAAATAATTGGCAAATCCATGGACATTGATGTCACGAATAGTGACAGACATGTCAGCTTCATACATAATACCCTTCTGAAACTTCATGCTGATGCAAAACCTGTTACCCTATCACTTGACTAAGTTTGTAAGAGCAATATGTGTGAAGTGTCCCTATTTTGGGGGGGGGGGGTTATCCCACCATTCCTGAAGGCCTTCCCAAGACTAAATGCTGTAAGAGGTTGTGATTTATGTCCCAGCATATAATCTCCATGGCACATGTAACATGTACGTTGCACTATAGTACATACAAGTAGATAGGTAAGTGTTTTAATCTGATTATTGCCAACTTTGTGAGTGCATGTGTTTCTGACTGCATAACTCCTGCGGCTGTCTTGCCTGTATGTATGAGATGGTTATACCATTATACAATTTTGTGTTCCTGTTCCATCCTGTTAACTCTCCCATTGCCAACCTACTCAGGGCCCCTACAGATGTCATCCACTTTAGAAGCACCGTTACACATTTTCTAACACAAAGGCACTGTGGTGCATGCAACAGTCATGTCAGTCTGTATTGTACATAACAAGATAGGTAGGTGTTCTAATCTGAAAAATGGCAACTCTGTGTGCATGTGTGTTTCAATGCATGTCCCCATGCAGCAGTGTGTGTGTGTGTGTGTGTGTGTGTGTGTGTATGTGTTTGAGATGGCTCTACCATGGTAAGGGCCTGTTACCCCCCCCCACTGGCAATCCTAACAGCACCTGCAAATGTCACCCACTTGAATATTAGTGGCAGACACTGTAAAACTATTGTAGCTCTTTAGTGTTTGTGCTATGTATATAGCACTATCGTATGTAAAACTAGGCAGGTTGAGGTTCTACTGTCAACAAGAGCAGGTCATGAGTGTGTGCGTGTGTTTGTGTGTGTGTGTGAGTGTGTGTGTGTGTGTGTGTGTGTGTGTGTGTGTGTGTGTGTGTGTGTGTGTGTATCCCCTTACGGCAGTCTAATTGTGTTACGGCCAGCAGCATACCTCTCAACCCCTCACAGAAAGACAGCTGGTTAAAGCCATACAGAAAAGTGGGGCAAAGGCCAAGCATTGAGCACAACCTTCACATATTGCTGTGATACACATGGAAAGTAGATACCAGAACAGGTTGTGCATTTGAATGCATTTTGCAAAGGGTATGAGTTGTGATATGACAATATCCATCATTAATCTCTAATGTTAGTCTTTCATAATTTTCCACTAATTTGCCAGAAAACCACAATGTTATGACAAATGGAAATAAAATATGTAGCAAACATCAGGACATTCTGCAGAAATATGTAGAGGTGAGAGGTATGGCCACCATCTGTACCACCTTGCAGGTTGCAGTCCATATTTGGCAAGGTGTGACCTGTGGCAAGAACTCAAACAATACAGAGGTCCCCAGAGTGTAGGACAACAAACATTTCATAAAGTTGTCTACTAATTGCATAGAGCATCATTGCACATCAGAAGCACCTTAATGTCATGACAAATAGTGTGAGTTAAGGTAATGTCACACAAAAAAAAACTGTCATATTAACAAACCAAAGGACATCCTGTGTATTGCACTCACTGTGGGAATGGTATGTCCTGCCAACTGTCATGTTACTACAAGACGTGTCCCGCAATCCACATTTGATAAGGTGGCAACCGCAATCTGTCACCTACGTACATGCAATATATAGACATGTGAAGGCTCTGTGACTATTTGCTACCTCAATGACCCACATGTACCTAGGCATGAATGCTAACTGCCACCACACACATATGCAAGTACTGCCTAAGGCTGTCAACTGTAAGTAGTGCACAGTCTGTCATTGAGCCACAAACTGCTGTTAACACACTGCAATGGGTCATACAGTAGGTATGGAATGGTGCCAAGGTCCTGGCCTCAAGCTGAATGCAGACAACAGTGTCAGCATACCATATGGCAAGGACATGGCCCCACTATTTCCCACATCAGCAGCAACCACATAAACACACACACTGCGATGATAGACCTGGGTACTCAGCAGACTAACAATGTTGAATTCAGGCAACAAGTAGTGGTAATGGTCAGAAAAGGCTTGTATGTGGTTCACCACATAGGTAAAGGGACTGCATTCAGACTAAAGGTGGACATTACCTTTGAATAGTCCTCAATCAATACGTTAGCAGCATGGCTGGTCTGCTATGTACCTATGCAGACATCTGCAGAAACTGTAAAGGCTATGTTAACACCCACAAAGGTCATCCATGGCCCTCAACACCTGTTCCATGCAGACAGCCTCTAATCAGTACTGTCCCAGTGGGTATCAGTCAGGTTGTCCACAGGTGTCTATGGAATGCCTAGATGGTAATACTGTGATCAGCCCTTTAACAGCTGCCCCATATATGAGAGTATAACTCTGTGTGCATTACTGGCATGACAGGCCTGAATCACATATGAAACAGCACAAAAAGCTGATGGAGAGACAGATTTGTCAACCAGAGGCTGCCCTGTCTCATGAATGCACTCCCCAAACATGCCAAACACAGTACCATGCAGACCCTGATCAACTGCTTCAAGGTTGAGTGGATGGGAAAAAGCAAACAAACATCTGTCCCAGGGTTCCAAACTGTGTCCATCAATGCCATGACCAACAGGTGCTGATCGATGATTGCGTTGGGGGTGAAGTAAGGGACAAAGGTCCAGTACTCTAGTAATCTCTTCTGTAACTATGAACCTGTGATTCTAAGGAACATCCAGTTAACATGTATCAGGTCTAGCTTGCTGTATCAAGGGGTATGCATGCAAAGTTATGCTGTCTGCCCCCATTGCCTCTCACACATTGTTCCACACATACATTGGAGATGAAAAGATGTCCATGTTGCCACCCTACCATCTTGAGCTTCTGTAATGGCAGCAGCTCACCATGACTTACACATGCAGACACCTGGAACAGAAACAGAATAAGGTCTGTGAGACAACAGTCAGTCAGCAGTATTAACAGCAATAAATCATCATGGCACAAAGGTACATACACTTGGATGCATAAGCATGACAATTGTCAGCAGATGGCATCATACAGGGCATAACACTACTACACTACAAAATGCCAGTACCTGTACTAGATTCACACTGTGTATCAGACACATATTAACATGTCCCTGCATTGATGGTATGCATAACAGGGATGCAACACAGGTATCATCACATGCACAGGGTATGGTGTGGGGTTTCCAAAGGCCTAGGCTGTGACATACAGTTGACATCATGTGTGTGTGTTTGGAGGGTTGCTGGTCAGCTGGGCCATGGGGAGGAGCTGTGTGCATCTATTGGTGACCTGCATGTGACAGTGATTTGTGAGTGTGTGCAAGCCATGTGCTTACCCTACATGAGGTTATGTTGGACAGCCATGGAACATACATGACAGAATGTACAGTTCACCATCTCCAGCCATGAACACAGGAACTGGTTCTGCCATGAGTTGTACTTGGACCATCATGCCCAAGGTCAGATGTGGTACTACTTCCAGATCATAACCGTGTGTCTGCTGACTCTGTGTCCCTCATGGGACCACCCAGGGCCACGTGCCCATGGCCTGCCCTTTGGTAGTGCTGGTGGTACTACCACTATGGGAATGTGAGTGGGCATGGCCACATGGGCTCTCAGCTGATGTTGTTGTTGACCTACATCCATGTGTCTGACGCCCTACTCCCACAACATGTTCAACCACAGACATTGCATGTTTAAGGACTGACAATATCTCACCCCACCATCTATCTACCACATCAGCAAAATGATGTAAGGCATAACCAATGCCATGGAGCAAGTCATGCAATGCAGGCAGTGCTGCATCCATGACCCTGAGCATCCATCTGGTGTACTGTTCACAATGTGCCTGTGCCTCCATGATGGACAAAAACATGCATTGGGTGACACATGCTGTGACACCTTTGACAGGGGCTGGATGGGCAGCAGTCATTCTTCAAGCACCCCTGTCATCTGCCTGTGTGGGATCTTGCCAGGACTCTGGCTATGGCTAGTATCTACAGTGTAAGATGCCATAGTTGCCACACTATTCTGTTCAATGTCACCACCCTCTGACTGCCCAATATCTGTGGCTGCTGGGGACTGGGTATGTGTGGGCATACTGATCGTGTGTGGTGACATCGGGAATGGAAGGGATGTCAACCAATGGGACAGATTCAGCCCCCAACAACCCCACATGTGCCTTAAAATGGCCACCATCCTCATGAGTGTCTGATGAGACACTGACATCAGGTTGTGATTGGGATACACTCCAACCCCCATGGTCACCTATGAGGGGCTGATCCACACACACACACACACACACACACACACACACACACACACACACACACACACACACACACACACACACAGGTGAGGTGCCACAAAAGCAGTATACAGACCACACATTCTGACTGATGCCATGCACAACACACAATCAGACCACAACAGACAAACTCTGGACAGGCCCTCAACAATGTGCAGTGCAGCTATGTCCAGTTAATGTTGCTAGTTCTATACACCTGTAAGATACATGAGAAGGTGGAGTATGTGATGGACCTTCACCTAGTACACAGTGCACCCATGTACACAATAGTAATGCACCCCTACATAGCACAATGGCTACACCTATACCAAACTAAGTGGGAATATGTTACAGCTCCTGCAAATATGCTACTATGATTACCAATGTGATGCACTGCAGTGAACCCCACCACAAGTGAACATGGAGCATATTGCAATATGGTTACGCTTAACAGTTGTGTGCATGGCAAACTGGTAGCCCTTAACATCCCTAGGGTATATATGACCCATAACATAATAGTTCACACTCACCAGCTACAGGCTGATGTTCCCCAGCTGCACCAGAAGTACCTATGAAGTTGTGGGGGTGAGGTATTGTGAGCACACAAACATATGGCAATGGTATAGGATAATATGTGCATTTATCAACATGTACAGTACAAGCTGTGATACTACTCAAATTGTTGACATTCACAATATTTGTGCACATTTATGCATTACAAAACCCCAATGGCATATGCAGATTAACCTGCTATATGTGTACAGATGTGCAGAGCCTGCCACTATGAATGCTATAGTATTAACATGATGACCACTGGAGGCTTACCTGGACGCTCCTTGGGTGTGGACTCTGTGCCACACACCTCCACAACATATGTATTGATGCTTTCCTGTGAGCTGGTGGCTGATGCCAGGTTTGCCAGGAACTCCTCTGCGGCTGAGAGAGGTAGTTGTATAGCAGGCCCTCCCCCTGTGCCAGCACAGCCCCTGGCCATAGCAGTGGCCCTTTGCTGTGCATGATGTATGAGATCAATAGCACGGTGTCAGATCCATTTTTAGCTCTTGTCCCGGTGGCCCACATTATTCAATGTTGCTACCAGGTCTGCCCATAGGGCAGCATGTTGTTGCTGGTTATTGTGGCTCCTTCACAACAGCACTAGGTGATGGAGTCTCAGTGCATTGATAATTGCAGCGGTCTCAACTTCTGAGAAGGGTGGGTTGCATCTTCTGTACATTCCACCTAAAAGACATGAACAGGGGAAGACATCACAGGACTGCATACATTGCTCACCATTATGTACAGTCCCTACACATCCACTTTTGCCAGCACTATCCACTGCTATCACCCACATCATACCTCCACCATCTATCAACACAGTATGTCTGTGGGTATTGGCAACTAACTGTCACTACAGCATGCATTGCTTCCCTGATCCTGATGTTTCATGCTACTTGCTGCATGTGCTATGAGGTGTTGCACTGCTTGTCATCGTTGCCCATGTTACTGATTGTTCATAGGCTGTCTACATGGTCTGCAGTGATCTCAGCCTTCTACTAGAGTAATAATCACCTGGCCTGTAGGCCCACCCCTCAGGTCTCCCTGGTCTTCCTCCCTCAGATTCTGGACTATATGGCTGGACAATGTCTTATAGTTTCCCCAGCGAGTGTGGTTGATATTGTTGACCTAGCACTGTGTAACACCTGCCACATGTACATGGATGGAAAGCCATCTACAGACACCACCAACAAACACACTGTGTGAGAGATACACTGACTGTAGGAACCTGCAGTCCATGCTGTCTGCCTGTCAAGGCTGCATATCTGTCCCCAAACAGGTTCTCAACACAATCAGTACACCTCACACAACATCCACAACTACACAACACACACAACCATCTGCAGTGGTTCTCAATGTACACATACACAAACAAAGGGGACTCTGAGACCAAGCCACACATGAACACCACAGCCGTACACAGCACATACCACACATGGGCACACACCTGTGTTCAACAGCCATGCAGGTGTGAGCCCATGTCAAACATGTTGCACATAGGGAACTCCAGTGGAGACACACTGGTGTGCATCTGACCTGGCTGGGTATGTGGATGGTCACAGTTACTTTTCTGACAGTTGACAGACTCAGCCATATTGCATATGCACTGCTGTTTCCCACCAACAGGTACTGTCATGGGTCTGTCACGGTACATGCTGGTGCACCTGACCTGACCTGACATGAATGTCCGTGGACTATATGCAGTGACACATGATTGAGGAAAGTAGTTATGTGTCCCAGGAAGGTATGTCCCTAGCCTTATGTGGCATTCTGCTGTCACCCAGATGGATTCTGCAATACAATCAGGGAATGATTACTCTTAACATGTGCACATTTATCCTGTGATATTCCAGGGGGTTCCAGTACCTATGAGTTTGGGATGATATGGTACACAGACCATGATGCTCTGTGAGAGAGGGCTGTATCTGTCTTCACTGGCCTTCATGCATCTGGCAGTGTTTCCCACCAGACCTATAGTGACTGCATTAGTAACACTGGTGAGGTTATCACTACTAACATGCAAGTGTCAGTAAATCACACATTGAAGGTAATGCTGCTAAAGGCTAGAGGTGTACACATGACTTTTCCCTCATTGCAAGTAGTCCTAGCCTGGGAACAGCAGACATCTGTGCATTCACACAGACCACGGTGAAAGCTGCAGAGAGCACTCCAGCCTTACATGGTCAGCCATCCTATCATACATGCAGAAGGCAAAGTGTAGTCGGTAATGCCATGGGACATGGGGTTTCTGTGTACATGATACACATACACACCTCCATGCTGTACAGCCAGTAAGACACACAGGAGATGCTACAGTAGCAGTCAACCATTGCTAACATGAAACTATGCAAATCCAAGCTAGGTACCAGCCACCATATGTGACCAGGATGCCCATTCTGCCTATATGGACTTCATCAACTGTATTAGGATTTGGGTCTTTACCCTGATCCTGGGTCAGTTGAAGGACCCTAACATACATTGTAAGACGTTCCCATGTCAGCACAAATGACCAGGAAGCCATCAACAGTTGATATACAAACACCTTGGTGTGGCCGGGGGCTCCCCCACATGAAGTTAAGGTGTCTTGCAGTTGACCTTACACAACACAGGTTACCACTGCACCATCCCTACGGTGTCATCCTACATGGCAAAGGAACCATCATGCAGTCACATTTGCAGATGGCATTTCCCACAAGATCCAATTAGCTAGGCTCAGCCATACGTACACCTCCAGCATAGACTACATCCACCTGTGGGGAGATTACACAGCTTCACAGCCCCCAATCCCTCATTCAGGACTGGCACCAATATGCACACATACACACAAGCACTATATGTGCATTTGTATACATGCATGCACTCAGATATACCTGAAAGGCCTACATCATCCTCTGCTAGGATATGTAGACCTGTCTAGTGGACATGAGTAATAAATGCTGTCCATAACAAGGATGACATACAGCTGTCCGAGACCAAGTATGGACATGTGCCTATTTTGAAACAATGTCACCTTAACGTGTACACGAGAATGGGCTCAGTTCTGCAAACTTGCACAACCAACACAGTGCTTATATTGTCTACATCCACTACTGACAGTCATCTCCTATACTGCACATATGTCTGCAACAGCACAGGTAGCAGCTGCTTAATTGTGGTGCACAAGGACACCAGCTACACCACTGCTGTTGGTATAGCATACTGGATGCATGATAGAGTTGGTCTAGGCTTCACACCCTGTGTTACACATCAGTATATCAGAATATGTACAGTACCTCCCCTGACTCCTATATGTGGGGAACAGGTCACACTGCCATGTGATAGTCATGCTATACATCTGCCATGGGAGCCTATCACATCCTAGGATGCATCCTACCTGACCCCAAACATAACCTTGCAACACCATAAGGAACCGTTCTGAAAGGAGGACTAAGTATTGCCTTTGTCCCATCTGTTTGATGGATGACCACTGTCACCACTTTGCACAAAGGTGGGGCATCCCCCACTCAGTCACATGATAGACCCAGCAGTTTAACTAGGCTATTCTGCAAGGCCATAGCACAGTTTCAAGTGAACCCCATTAACAAGGACATGTGTGACCTGGACACACTCCATTATGCATACTTAGGCTTTGTCAAGGAAGGGTTCATGTCTGCTACATTCATGTGACCTCAATGATGCAGTCACTAAAGTCATGGATGGGGAGGGTGACACTGCAAAATGCCTACCTTGAGCTGGACAAACTATGTGACAGTATAGCCCATGTGGCCACCATAGATATAACACTGCCAAGTATGAATCACACCATATGTTACCATAGGGGTAGCACACCAATGCACTGACATGACCCACCTATTCCACATAGGGAAATACACCTCTTGGGGTTCACCCATAAGTAGGTGTGTAACCTGTTGTTCCATGTTTGGGCCTATGTTATGTGTGATGTACACATCTGAGGTGCATGTAGCAGCCATCAGCCTATGTCCGACCATGTCTGTGGTTGACTGCATGCTGTGTGCCGTCACCAGATTCCCTAGTGATGTGGACATCTGTCTAGGAGGGTCTCACACAGAAACATGACCGTTGCCAGACACATGTCCTCAGGCCGCACACCCAGACATGCAGTGTGAACCCTTATGGGGAGAATGATGTCCCTACATATTATGAGAGCACAAACAACACCCTAGGCATGCAATCAGCCATGAGTGTGCTGTGGACACATGTCTCTGGCAACATGACATGTCAACACAATGTTGCTTCCACTGTAAGATAAACCTTCTACGTGGCCCATGTCATACATAAGGGTATGTTATCATGGGGCATGGGGTATAAACATCCCTGCATCCCCCAATGAGGACCATTAATATCTATAACTCCCTGTTTGTCACTCACATAACACAGCACATGCAGCAGCTGGGGACATCACATAGGTTCTCCAACAGGGAATACCATGCCATCAAGCATGTATCACACAGCGATAAGCCAAAAGGTCAACCCTCTACCCAGTTTCATACACAATCCTCATGGATGACCTCAGTGTGGTATGCAAGGCACCCACTGACTCCACATTGCTGGGACTGCTGCATGACTGCAAGTCATGCTCCACTCTGTTAGCACATACACACACACACACACACACACACACACACACACACACACACACACACACACACACACACACACACACACACACTTTCACCCTCAACCTGGTGTGTGACATGAAGTGGCTTTGTTGGCAGCTCAGATATGTGTCCCATGCAATCAGCCTATGGTGGAATGGGCAACCTGTCCACATCAGGCAGTGTAGCTATATGCACCTTGGCAGGTGTACCCTGGATAACTGAATGGTTAACTGCAAAACAACCTTGGGATACAGGTTGTGTCGCTGTTGGACAGGGACATTGGGTGCTGCCTTGCATACACATGGGATAACATTCAGCCTAAGTATATGGCTGCTCAGGACCCATAGCCTACTAATGTGATATGGCAAAAGGAGTAGTAGATATGGCCTGAGTGATGTGACAGACTGTGTTGTTATGTGTCCACACCCATCACTGTCAATGACTGCTGTGTGTCTCCCATGGGCAGTAGTACTGTACCATGTCATCCAGCCTACATCTGAGAAATAGGTGAGTTGTACTACAAATGCATGTGGACATTCCAGCAACATTTGTGCTACACAGTAACTGAAAGCAGTGCATATGTGGTGTAGGGTGTTCTCCTCATAGCTGTCTGACATCTGCAGTACCCAGATATTTGCAGAATGTGTACATGTGCCTCATAGATGTAGACC
Organism: Protopterus annectens; assembly: GCF_019279795.1. Lineage (NCBI taxonomy): Eukaryota > Metazoa > Chordata > Ceratodontiformes > Protopteridae > Protopterus > Protopterus annectens. Next base: position 982,985,239 of record NC_056741.1, on the reverse strand, counting down.
TCCTGCCAGACAAATGTGTAGTTCCGGACATCGGTTGGACAATACGTGATGGTTGTCTCCAGAGTTTGGGGAATGTGTCTGCGACATGGCAGACCCCTGGGAACACAGTAATGGTACATGAATATCTGGTACTGTATGCATTTCCTTATGTTGTATGCTCAATATGTACACCCTGCTGCTGAGCCAGTGTCTCCCCACTACTATTACCTATAACCTGCTGTCCTGCTGCAGGGGGTTACCAGGTATGCTAGCCATAGGTATCAGGCAATCAGAGTGACCTAGCCAGAGTATCTCATTAATGGTGAGTGACATCTCTACAATCTTTGAACTAAGCCTGTATGACATTCACAGATTGAGAGTACATAATGTCATATGCCAGCAGTATCCACCAATTCTTAGTGTCAGTATTGTACAACAGACAATAAACTTTGCAGTCATATGTGAGGTGACCATTGCTGGGGTGATTCAGGACGCAGAGCTGTGATCTATGTCACTGCATACAGAGCCGTAAGGGATGGCTGTAGGTGCTGGACAGCAGACTAACAGCAACATGTCAGTCCAGGCAATGTTGTTGAGACCTACAGTTTAAATTCTTATTTCCCATGACTGCATCCCCCATCTGCATTCCCTTACATGCTTCATTCAATGACCTACCTGGTATAGTGCTGTACTCCTTTGAGTGAAAAAATCCAGTTGTAATATCCTAGAGAATTGCAGTCTGTCTGTAACACATCTCCCATTCACATGAGAACCCCAGCACCCTTGATGTATGGGTGTCATGTAGATGCTGTGTTCTATGTGTTGGGAGGTATGGTAGGCCTGTAGCAGGTAGCTGGACATACTACTGTATGTGTAGCAGGTCACAGCTGCTGCATTCTGGCCAGGTTCAGTCTAGGGATTGTGAAGATATAGGAGGGCAGCAAGGTGTTACTGTCAGTGAGGGAGCAGTATCAGCTGTTCTGTCACAGCATGGCCAGGTTAAGGGCACCTATAACAGTCCAGGTGAAGCATGTGCCTCTGGTACATATATTACATAATAGTGACATCCAGAGAGTGGTAGATGACATTTAGAACACATATTCATAATTGTGAAAAGTGTCCCACCTTGCAGGCCTTTAATGTGCTACTGTGGGTGGCAGTCACTGCAGTGGCAGCAGACAGTTTTGCTGGAGATCGCAGGGCTCAGTTATTCCTATTTTGTATTGACATGTATGTAGTTGTGCCACAGACTGGGCTGTGGGCCAAGACTGTGACATGCTAGGAATGTGACAGATAGATTATATATAATATATTAACAATATATATTATATATTAATAATAATAATAATTATATATTATACACACACACACACACACATATATATATATATATATATATATATATATATATATATATATATCATAATCATATATATTATCATAATATATATATATATATATATATATATATATATATATATATATATATATATATATATATAATATGACATATTTCTAATAATATATTATATTATGTCAGGTGTATTTGTAAGACATATGTGCATGCATACAGTGTGTCAGACATGATTGGCATGGACATTTGGGTTCAAATGGGTATGACGTGTGACACTGAGCTGTCTGTCGTGGTTTGTAACCTCATTGTGCACTGCATTGCCAGTATTTCAGCACACAGAATAGGTTTTATGACAATCTTGTCATAAGTAGGGGGGGCAGAACTGTGTTCCTTCAGCAACAGTCTATGCAGTTGTCAGCTGTACCTGGTATTGTAGGCCTCCCGTACATCCAGCAGCAGTGTTTATTTGTCTGTGTACTGGCTTGTTGTCTACATTTGAGGCCCAAGTTAGGGGTGCTACCTTTTCAAATGCCCAAAGTGAGACATTTTTTATACAAATGTCATATTTTGCAGGCCAAAACATACCCATGGCCATTACAAAGGACAGAACTTTACTTTTTTGCCTAAATAAAAGCATCTTCTTGTAGCATTTTATTTGCATATTCTGTTTCTGATAACATTTCAATGTTTCAGATACAGAATAAATGTTTTATGCAAGTATTACACAACATATACGGATAACTTTTGTCCTAATTTCTAATGACATTAGCCATTTTGTCAATTTTTCAGCAGGACACAGCTGCCCAAAGAGGGACTGTCCCTCGCAACGTGAGACAGGTGCTAACCCTAGAAAACATACACTGTGAATTGTCCCAGTATATATAGGAGTAGTGTGTCACTGGCAATCAGGATATGTTTGTAAAAACAGCTTTTTCTCCAGAGCTCAATTGCCCTGCTGGTATACTGCATTATGTTGTAGTTGACAAGGTCCTGGGTGCAATACTTGACAGCAGTATTTTTTCCCTAATATTACGTCACTGTACTGCATGATATATTTAGAAAAAAATCCATTGATTCCCCAGAGCTGAGTTGGTGTACTGGTGCATTTCTTTGACTATAGTTCTGAAAGTCCTGGGTTCAATACCTGGCAGTGGTGTTGTTTTTCTCTACTGCATGATATATTTACAAAAGCAGTACTAATTCCCCAGAACTGGTTTGGCCTAGTGGTATGTTGCTTTGACTATAGTGCACAGGGTCCTGGGTTCAGTACTTGGCAGTGGTGTCTTTTTTCCCTAATGCTACATGACTGTACTGCATGATATATTTCCAAAAGCAGTCCCAATTCCCTAGAGTTGTTTTGGCACAGTGGTGCTGTGCTCTGACTCTAATACACAAGGTCCTGGGTTTAAGATTTGGCAGGGCTATATATTATGTTGCTTGGCAGAACAATGCCTGAATGAGGTAGAATGAGTTAAGCAGTTTTAAGCAGTTTTAAGTGGGTTTACGCAGTTTTGTGCAATGCACTGTGATGCCAAGTGGCAGTTAGTTCCACTTAGCTTCACTTAGTGTTGCTTATCCCCACTTAAACCTGTGCTATTTACAAAAAATAAAAGAAAAAAAGGGTGATAGGAAAGTGGTGAAATGGGGGCAAGTAGGGGAAAAAAACATTATGAAAGGCACCTAGGGATGTGCAGGATGGGTATAGGAAAGGACCATATCTCTCCACAGAGCTGTGCGTGATGTGGACAGTTTAGAATTTAGAGCCTCACACCCCACAAGGAGGGGTTTGGGGTGATATACATTTGTTGATTAATTCTTGAGGAAGTTGATTAATATCAGTATACATGTGGGTGAAATGGAGAGCTATGTATGCGAACAATTTTTTTTTTTTAGACAGATGCCCTTTTTTTAAGGTGAGAGTGGTATGTTGGGGAAGGGTTGTAGGTATGTTTGGGGAGGTAAGTTGGGTAGGAAAGGTTGCTTTTGCAGACAGACAAGACAGCATACAGGGGCAGTGTATGACACATGAGGGGGGTAAACACCTTGAACAGGGATGGTGGTTGGGAATCAGAGGACCAAGTACCCCCAGATGGAAACAGTGGGATTGAGGTCCCCACCCATGGGCAGTCACAACTGCACCTTCATGGCCCCAAAGATGGCTGTGCTGGGGTGGGGTACTGTGGCCAGCCTACCCCTCGAGGTGCACCAGTCTAAGCCCAATCTGGTGCAGATGGTGAAGTCTTGCTGGATGACCCTGCGCATCATACCTTGGAACTGTTGTCAAGTGACAGGGTCCTCTCTGCACCCATGCCCAGGGGGACGAGCCCCATCCCCTGAGCTGGTTCCACCTGAGGATGGTGCAGGACCAGTGGAGGAGACAGCTCCAGGTTGGGTCCCAGATGTTCTGGGGCCCTGTGCTGTGACCAGATGAAGAAGGACAGGTGGATCTGCTGAGATATGCCTTCCCAAGCATGCTATGGTGTTCAGGTTTGTTAAAGTATATTGTTTAGTCATGAACAAAACATTTTAATGTTATTTATAACAGCATGCATGGATGTTCCTATTAACCCATAACAATAGAATCACATATAATACAGAACTCAGGCATAAATGGGATAACAGTCATTATAGTAACAGCATGCCAGAAACAGTTATGGCAACAGGCCAACAACAGTATAATTTCAATAAAGTATGTTAGTATGCAATCATTGAAAAATATGAACTATAATACAACACAAGGCCCAACATAAGTTTTCAGAACAATATACATGGAAATGAAACTACAACTGTAGTATAACAATAATTATTTGTCATGTAGATAAGGGGAGGGGGTAGAGAAAACATTCCATTAATGACTGTATATGCTATATTTTTCACAGCAGTACTGCTCAATACTCTACAGGTCTGCCCTTACTTTACATCTACACATGCTGTAAAGCTTCTGTAGCATGTACATACCTCTCAAGCTGTTGACATGGAATGTTATGGGCCCAGCTGTAAGAACTATAGGTACATTACAACAGCGGACTTGTACATGTCAGGGTAACATATATGAGTAACAAGGTGTACCCTGGACTGATGTTGTGTGAGTGTGCTACTGGCATGCTTCAATTGGAATTATATCTGTGTCCAAGGTTAATGGCAACATTGATAAGAAGCTATGACAGTGTGACACTTGAGAGACATGCATCAGGCACAATGGATGGTGTATATACCTAAACTGACGTAATTTGTAGGCATGAGTTTGGACTATCGGCACACATTCACACATGCACCTGGCATACAGCCTTACCAACAGAAGAACATTTCAGTGGTCTAATTCAGTTGGAATACTACTCTACTGTCTGACATTTTATTAAATGGAGTGGTATCAACTTGCTGAGCACTGCTGTTTACACACTAGTACATCTGGGCACTGTTTATTAGTATACCCTTCATATGGCTACTACAAACATTTCTTTACCTGTAAGCCCTGTGGAGAAAATATTTTTTTACAAGTACATGAGAGTTTCTACAAATAGGCAAGACTACTTGTCTGTAACTATACATATATGTTAGTTACAGTCCCTGGATTCAAGGCCTGGTCTGTGTGTGCAAAAATGAACAACATATGTATTTCTTATCACACTGAGCTACTGGGCCACAGCTGTGGTCTGCTTGACTGAATTGTGCCTAAAACTCACTTAGTTACAAAGTCTGTCCAGGTAATATCAGTATAGTTTCACAAAAGGCTGCAGTGACAGTGGCATGTACATGCATGAGATTCATTCATGACAGAGATAGTTGGTGAACTGTGTATTAATACTTGGAATGCATGTGTACACATTTAACCTTTAGTGGATGTGGATATGAGTGATCTGTACAGACTATAGCAGGGTGCTGGGTTGCATACCCAACCAATATACATTTTATCATTGTATATTTGCAGTGTCCACCTATTACAGTCTCATACTTGCCTGCATCAGTGTACCTACATTCAGGAATACATAAAGCAGAAATGCAAAGGTTAACAGAAAACAGTCCTGAGGGGAACACACTATAATACATTACACATTACTATTCAATGTGCAGATCTTAGTACAGAACATATATCAAATTGCATTGTATCTTGTTTTACAGCTCTACATCTACACTTTAGTACAACACTTTTTTATCAGCAAAACTTCATTCATTTCATGGTGTCTTAGCCATATTTGCTGTGGAGCACATGTACCATTGTATGTCTTCAAGAACAGGCCAGAATATTTATTTATTTATTTATTTATTTTACATTTGTTGACCGGGATAAATCCGACTGGATACATGTCCATTTTCAGCGGAGGCCCGGGGAGAAAAGCTCCACATATAGAGTACAATTACAATTACATACAGTTACATACAAGTTAAGCAGGTACATGTTAATACATTGTTGTAGTAAAAACAAGATAGAGAAAAAAGAACATGTCTTATAAGTAATTATTATAAAAATTTCTCTGATGTTTACTTTAATAGACAAGAGAACAATGTGAACAGATGGAGACAGACAAAATTTTAAATATACATATCCTAGGAAGTCATACCTTTCAAAGGAGAGTGATAGGTAGAAAAGAGAAGAAAGGAATAATAGAATTAGGGGTGAAGAGAGAAGGATAAGGAGAAATAAACGGAAAGAGAAAAAATTTCTTGATAGAGGAGAAGAAGAGGTAAGCTAATATGAAGAGGTTAATCTGGATATGAGCACTGGCAAAGCCAGTGAGACTGGAAATGGTGGGTTAGTCTTTTTTTGAAGTGGGGTAAGGAGGTGATGGTGGTAATACTGGGAGGGAGGGAGTTCCATATCTTACCAATGGAATTGGCAAATAGTGCATCGCCACCAGAGTTACAGGATTTGACTGATTGAATAAGTGTCCTGCACGAGGACCGAAGGCTATTTAGATTGATGTAAGGTGTGATTAAATTCTCCAGAGCTGGAGACTTTTCTGGGTGTTTGAGTATTTTGAATGCTTCAATGAGTTGGTTTTGCTGGAGGAGGTTATGGAATTCTAACCAGCCGAGGTCTTTTAGGTTAAGACAATGATGAGTTCTATATGGTTTACCAGTTGCAAATCTCGCTATGTGATTGTAGGAGCATGATAGTTTATTTAGGTCTGATTTATTAAGGTTAGTAAACATTGGAGGTATAGTAGGGTAGAAAGTAAATGAGAGCCAGGGTTACTCTTGCAATTGGTGTTAGAAAGGATTTGATTCTATATAGGGACCCTAGTTTTTTATTAATGGTCTTAATAGTTTGATTAATATGGATGTCAAATTTGAGTTTATTATCAATGGTCACCCCTAATAGTTTCGTGGGAGTCTGGGGAGATAATTGTCCCATTATTGGATTGTATGGTAAAGGAATTGTAGGGAAGTTTTTGGGTAGGATGGAAGAGTAATAATTTGGTTTTCTTTGGATTCAGTATTAGTTGTCGTCCAGTTAGCCACTTCTCTATTGCTGTAAAACAGCTTTGTGTTTTGGATAGTAGTTTGTCAAGAGATTTGTCAGAGCATACTAATGTCGAATCATCGGCATATTGGATACAGGTAGCCTCAGGGATGGCTTTATGGAGGTCATTAATAAAAATTGAAAAGAGAAGTGGTCCCAGTATGGACCCCTGAGGGACTCCAATGGTGTTTGGAAGGAGGTTGGAGAGCTTATTTTCCCACCGTACTGCTTGTTTCCTACCAGAGAGATAGGCCTGAAACCAATCTAATGTTTGGTTATCCAGGTGGAGATTTCTTAGGGTATCATGGAGTAGTTGGTGGTTAACCATATCAAAGGCTTTTGATAGATCCAGAAAGAGTGCTGAGGATATTTTTTGCTATTCGGTTATGGTTTATTGTGTCAGTGAAGGAGAGGAGGGCTGTAGTAGTGCTGTGATTGGGTCTAAAGCCATGTTGTGAGTTGGTCAGGAGTTTGTTCTGGGTAAGATACTGAAGGAGTTGTTTGTGTATACATTTTTCCATAATTTTGGCCAGTGGGGACATTATGGCTATAGGCCGGTAGTTTGATAATTCTGTGGATGAGCCACCTTTATGGAGTGGGATTACGTATGATATTTTCCATAATGAGGGAATTGTAGATTCTGAAATAGTACGATTTATAAGTATAGAGATGGGGTAAGCTATGTCGTCTGAAGCTAGTTGTAAGTATTCCGCTGGTAGAAGGTCTGCGGAGAGGGAGCTTGGTTTAAGTTTTTGAAGTAAGGATCGAATGAAGGAAGTAGAAACTGGTTGAAGATGGAAAGTCTGGGGGGTTTTTGGTGTGGGTTCAATAGCAGTGGAGACCGTGGTGGATAGTTGGTTAGCCAAGGCTTGGATAGTATCCGTAAAGAAAGTGTTGAAGGTAGTGGCTATTTCTTCGAGGTTTTTATCTGATACTATTTCTGGGGTAGGAGTGGAGGATTTCCCAGGATGTAGAAGGTTATTTAAACCTGCCCAAAATTTTTGAGGGGTGTTTTGGTGTTTATTTTGTAGTTGGCAGTAGTAGTTTCTTTTGTCAATTAATATGGATGTTTTTGTCATATTTCTTAGCTGTTGGAATTTAATGCGGTCTATGGGTGATTTGGTAGTACGCCATTTTTCCCAGGCTTTGTTCCTGAGTTTTATTTTCGATTTGGAGTCTTTTGTAAGCCAGGGTGTAATATTTGTTTTGGTTTTGATTAGTCTTTTAGGGGCATGAGTATCAAGTATGGTTAGGAAAGTGGTATTGAACTTAGAAACTGCTTCTTCTAGGGGGAGATATTTAAGAGAAGTCCAGTTACAGGATCTAAGTTCCATTTTAAACTTTATGAGGTCAAAATGTTTCTTATTTCGAATTGACTTATACATGGGGGGTATAGAGCTACCTGTTTTATTTTTCCTTATATATGTTATAAGGTGATCGCTGAGCTCATTAGGGAGGGTCCCAGACATATACATTTGGGGTTGGCTGTTTATGAGGATCCAGTCCAGGATACTGTCTTTTTGGTTAGAGTTCCCAATTCTGGTAGCAGAGGTGATGGTCTGAGAGAACCCATGAAGGTTTATATGGGTAGGGTTGGTCTCTGAGGAGCATAGGTTCCAGTCAATGTTGATATCTCCCAGGATTATAGATTCCTGGGGGTAGTTGTTGGTTAGCCAATTTAGGATACTCTCCAATGTGTCAGCGTTTTTTCCAGGGGGGATGTACACTACAATTAGATTAATACTTTTTTTCCTATTTAGCTGTAGTTTTAGAGCAAGAATCTCAGCATTAGAGATTTGGGGTGGTTGCTTGGGGTTAAGAAGGACATTAAGATTGCTTTTGTAGAGCACTGCAATACCACCACCCTTTTTTTTTATGCGGTCTGCTCTATGTATATTATAGCCCGGTGGTATGATCTCGCAGTCCTTGGTCCCTGGTTTAAGCCAGGTTTCTGTTAAACACATAATATCTGGGAGGTAGGTAGTTAATAGAGCATGTAGATTGTGTATCTTATTGTTAATGCTTCTAATGTTTAAGTGGCAGATTTGGAGGGAGTTATTATATCTTGGAGCAGGTGGTGGGCTGTTAGAGTAGGTATTTGCTGTTGGGCCAGGGTTTGGGTGGATATCTCCATCTTTAGTGATGTTTTTCCTGAGATATTCCATTAGCCTCATAAGTTTCTGTAGCAATTTCTGACCATGTTTAGATTTGGGGCTTGTTTGTTCTGATATATGAGGGTAGTAATAATTTGAGTTAGCAGTTTTACTGTGCAGTTGTTGGATTGTGTGATTGAAACTACACAGGGGTAGGAGAGTTATAGTATGATGTCTAGGATAATGGAAACCTGAGTAGGGCTGGTCTTCATATTTGGTTATTAGGTAGAGTAGGGTAAATACTGGTAGTAAAATGGATATAATTTTTTGTGCTGCCCTTTTTTTTACATGTAGGGCGGATTTTGTTATTTTTGTACTGTGGTGCATTGCTATGGGATAAGTAGGAGCCTTTGACTTTTAGCGTTTGCAGGGGTGGGAAGTTTTAGTGATTAATAGGGGGTGGGGGGTAACAGTAAAGTGAAATTTGATTGGCTAGGGAAGAAAGAGGTGTGGCTACCTAGCTATAAATGTAGGACTACTGGGGGTGGGATTTGGGGGCAGGGCGCGAGCAGGGCGAGGGCTTTTCCAGTTCCAAAATATACTAGTGGCAAGTGGAAACAGGCAAGAATAAATTTAATACAGCAAGCCTTTGTTTCCAGTGTCTTTGGGAGATATAATGTTTAGGTATTCTTTTTAAGGATTATCCTGCCGTTTCTTTGAACCCAGTGCACTAGCAGTTCAACATATATGTTTGTACTTATTTGTTTAGATAGACTTTAAGTAAGCGTTTTAACCTTGCTTTTTTCACAATGGTAGGCACCGAGGGATGCGAGGTTGTCTGTGGGTACTTTTCAAAGGTAGCGACCCTCAGGATAAGAAGAAGTTAGTCAGCAGGTAGAGTACAAAAGGGTAGTGCCTGTAAGGAAAATGCAGATACATAGACAGTGTTTACATCTCCATTTACATTTACCACACAGCGTTATTAACACTCTAGTGTTTTTTGTAAAAGTTAGATCTAAGTATAGTCAATTTAGCCACTCTTGCAGTCTGAGCAGATACTGCGTAGACTATTTCCCCCGCAATACAGCCCTGTGGCTGATACTAGTATTATACATGCAGTTGTTATATTGTACGCTATCACCATACATTAGAGCCCAGGATACTGGGAATTTGTTAGAAATCTAAAGGGCGAACCGCTAAATAACCACAGTAAATTGTAGAAGTAAAAGCCGGCAGAATACAGTTCGCGGTAACACACTTAGCGACTACTGTTAAGATAGCGTGCTAACGCTAAGAATGTACTGCCTTCTAGGCTTAAGTAAAAATCACTACGTTCTAGCGTTTTATAATGCAAACAGAATATATAGTAATATGAAACTCAAACGAAGGCACCATGTAATGTCGCATTCATAGCATAATGCAAGATTGTATCATACTTGAACAATTAGTCAGAAAAACATCAACATACCCTGGTTTGTGGGCTAGCGACTAGGTTCAGGAACACAGGATTAAAACAAGAATCAAAAATGGCGCTACCTGGGGGTAGATAAATAACCTCGCCTGCGTCACAGGTAGGAGGAGGAGTAATAGGCAGGTAGCGGGGCTTTTCCAGTTCCAAAATATACTAGTGGCAAGTGGAAACAGGCAAGAATAAATTTAATACAGCAAGCCTTTGTTTCCAGTGTCTTTGGGAGATATAATGTTTAGGTATTCTTTTTAAGGATTATCCTGCCGTTTCTTTGAACCCAGTGCACTAGCAGTTCAACATATATGTTTGTACTTATTTGTTTAGATAGACTTTAAGTAAGCGTTTTAACCTTGCTTTTTTCACAATGGTAGGCACCGAGAGATGCGAGGTTGTCTGTGGGTACTTTTCAAAGGTAGCGACCCTCAGGATAAGAAGAAGTTAGTCAGCAGGTAGAGTACAAAAGGGTAGTGCCTTGCTTTTTTCACAATGGTAGGCACCGAGAGATGCGAGGTTGTCTGTGGGTACTTTTCAAAGGTAGCGACCCTCAGGATAAGAAGAAGTTAGTCAGCAGGTAGAGTACAAAAGGGTAGTGCCTTGCTTTTTTCACAATGGTAGGCACCGAGAGATGCGAGGTTGTCTGTGGGTACTTTTCAAAGGTAGCGACCCTCAGGATAAGAAGAAGTTAGTCAGCAGGTAGAGTACAAAAGGGTAGTGCCTTGCTTTTTTCACAATGGTAGGCACCGAGGGATGCGAGGTTGTCTGTGGGTACTTTTCAAAGGTAGCGACCCTCAGGATAAGAAGAAGTTAGTCAGCAGGTAGAGTACAAAAGGGTAATGCCTTGCTTTTTCACAATGGTAGGCACCGAGAGATGCGAGGTTGTCTGTGGGTACTTTTCAAAGGTAGCGACCCTCAGGATAAGAAGAAGTTAGTCAGCAGGTAGAGTACAAAAGGGTAGTGCCTTGCTTTTTCACAATGGTAGGCACCGAGAGATGCGAGGTTGTCTGTGGGTACTTTTCAAAGGTAGCGACCCTCAGGATAAGAAGAAGTTAGTCAGCAGGTAGAGTACAAAAGGGTAGTGCCTTGCTTTTTTCACAATGGTAGGCACCGAGAGATGCGAGGTTGTCTGTGGGTACTTTTCAAAGGTAGCGACCCTCAGGATAAGAAGAAGTTAGTCAGCAGGTAGAGTACAAAAGGGTAGTGCCCTGGTTTGTGGGCTAGCGACTAGGTTCAGGAACACAGGATTAAACACAACAGTTGGGGGGAATGACTTTATTGAGGGTGATATGACACAGCGGTTTATTAAATTCAAAGGTCTGAATGCAGTTGTACTAGATATTCTGTAGATGATGACTGACTGTCAGTTATTACCTTCATGGTTTCAATCACAGTGTACTTTTTTCAAAATGCTTAGAATTATTCATAGGTTCATAGATGTGTACTAGCCTATTGGCCCTGTGGCCTTTGCAAGCCTAGCCCATAGAAGTGCTCTGGTATTGTGCCGCTCATCGTTAGTTCCCAGTGCCTCTATCAAGTAGAGCCACTGGACTGAACCCCAGGGTGAACTTTTTATTTCTCATCCACTCATCAAGATTTCTCTTGAAGAGGGCTAGCGAGGTGCTCTGCTTGACATGCATGGGAAGTCTATTCCAGAGCATGGGCAGTCTCTATGTTATGAATCTGTCCCTCCAGCATGTTACGTTGATTGTGGTAATGAGGTTGAGGTCTCTGGAGTATGTGGTGCAGAGGGATTGGGATTTCTTTAGATGCAGGATTTCTAACAGAGCTGGGTCAGACAAGGCTTTGTAAGTCAAGCAGAGATCGCCTCTTAGTAGATGACATGAGACAGAGAATAGCTGGAGTTTTTTGAGTCTGTCCATGTAGGGCATGTGTTTAAGGCCTAGGATCCTCATCAGGAGGTACTTTTGTGGCCTGTCCAACTGTTGCAGGTGTCTAGTGAGGTTCATGCCAAATGGAGAATTATAGACTATGATTGGTCTAATGAGGGAAGAGTAGCGAGAAATGATGATGTCTTTTTTCCTGGATGCAAAACCCTTGGCAATGAGATGTGCCACATAGGACTTTCTGACCACAGTGGCAATGTGGTGGTTGAAGGAGAGGTTGCTGTCAACCTGTGTCCCCAGATGTCTTATAATGCCTTCAGTGTTCAGTGGAATCCCATAGATTTGGTAATTAGTGGGAACTGAGTTCTTCCCAAAGGGGATGACAATGCATTTTTTTGTCATGAAGCTTAAGGCCATGGTTTTGACATCAATCACTGGTTGCAGTGAGGCCTTTCTGTAGGATGTCTACATCACTTGTGGAGTTAATAATGGCTCCCAGCTTGCAGTTGTCTGTGAATTTGGTCAGCCAGAGTCACTTCGTGTTGGCCTGGACTTCTGAGAAGTAGATGCCAAACAGGAGAGGACCCAGGACCGATCCCTGTGGGACACCACTCATGACTGGTCAGCAGTCTGACGTGGAGTATGCTACTTTCAAACTGTGTGTTCAATCTGTGAGCCAGTTTGCAACCCACCTAATGATATAGGGGTTGATGCCTAGTTTGGTGAGTTTATCAATAATTCCTGAGTGAGGAATGGTATCAAAGGCCTTGGCTAGATCGAGGGAGGGTATATGAACTGCCTTACCTTCATCCACTGTTCTGGTGACTGACTCAAATAAGTCAACCAAGTTGAGCAGACATGATCTATCTTTCACAAAACCAAATTGCATGGGATCTAGAGTTTGGAGATTCCCTATATCCGTGTTAATTAGGTCCATGATGATGCACTCCATAGCCTTACATATCAGACTCATCAGGCTAATGGGGCAATAATGTCCAGAGTCTGTAGTCACTCCTCCATTATAGAGAGGGATGACTGTAGCAGTACACCATTTGGTAGGGACTAAGCCTGAGGTGAGGCTGTGAGTGAAGAGAGCACACAAATGTGGTGCCAATTCACTTTGTAATGTATGTAGAACATAGCCAGGGATATTGTTGGGTCCCATGGAAGCTGTACTCCTGGGCTTAGAAAATGCAGCTTTAACCTGTGCTGTAGTAATGCAGGGTTCCTGGCACTCTTCCTGTATTGGGATTGGTCCTTTGGGGGGGGTGAGTTGGGTAAAGTTGGCACTGAATCTGTCGGCCAGCATGCTGGCAGTATCTGTTGGCTTAGTTTAGGAGGTACCATTGTGCAGTAAATCAGAGCAAATCTGAGTATTGCAATGGAGAATCTTGATATAACTAAATAAGGCTTTTTGATTGTTTTTAGTGTCTGCTGCAAGTCTGCCTTCATAGCTGGCTTTGGAGGTTTTGCTGAGGGATCTCAACATTTTGTTGAGGCTAATAAGGGAATTTTTTCCGTTCTTGGGACTTCACCTTTTTTTGCAACAGTTTATTCCTTCTGTTGTAGAGTTTATTAATGGCTGGGGACCACCAGACTGACTTCCTTTTTTTGGAGGAGAGCATCTTGGTTCTGTTGGGTATGGCTTTTTCCACATATTTATGTACATGTTCGTACAGTGCATTGGTGTATGATTGGCAGTCATGCATCTATTTTACATTGACATTGATGCCATGAAGCTAGCCACCTCTGTTTTTAGTAGTCCAAAGTTAGATTTGGAGAAGTTCTTCATGGTGGATACCTCTGCAGGGGATGTGAGTGAGATGTGAATTCCATGCTGATTAGTTTGTGGTCATATCTAACCAGGGAGGAATTGATTACTGGTGTAGAGCAACGGTTGCCCATGTTGGTAATAACCAGGTCAATGATGTTGCTTCCTTTAGTGGGGGTAAGAATGAGCTGTTCTAGAGCATTGGAACTGATGAATTCCAGGAAGAGTTGGGCCAGTGCATTGGCACTTGAGTAGTTTTCCCAGTTGATGGAGGGGTAGTTGAAGTCTCCTAGTATGAGAGTGTTGGGTTGGACCTTGATAGATTCCAGGGTGCTTAGGAATGCAGAGTGAGAGTCTAAAGACATGGTTGGGGACCTATAGGAGGCTATGACCTGGATTGCAGTCTTATCCTATGTTAGTTGTACTTGAAATATCTCAGATGCATTATGCTGGACTACTATTCTGGAGATGTGCATATCCTTTATGAATATGGAGATACCACCGCCTTTGGAGCTTCGGTCCATGTTTTGGGGTCGAAAGGTGTGGAATGATTTATAGCCTGGTAGCACAGGGGTGCTTTCTTCTGCTTTAAACAAGGTCTCCATTACAGCACAAATGTCAATGTTCTCCATTTTGAGGAGTGCTTTGAGTGAGTGCATTTTGAGATTTAGACTTCTAGTGTTAAGCAGCATGACCCTTAGATTGCATTTATTTATAGCTGTTACGGTGGTAATTTGGTCTTTGAAACACCACCTAAAAAAAGCACTATGGGGTGGCAAGAGCCTTAGCAAGTACCCGGAAACTCCAGGGTGACAGATGCAGGCCATATCTGGCAAAGCATCAAGGTCTATCATTCATGTCATCCCAAGCAGACAGATACTGGATCCCCTTAGAATGACACCAGAAACTTAGCCAAGTCATTTTTTGTTTGTACTACAGTATCATTCTGGGTGATGGTAGGATACTGCTCAGGGCTAGTGTCATGCTTGCCTGGGCCGTGTAATCTGAGAGCTCCACCATGTCTCTTTTAATATAGTCCAGGGAGGTGCATCTCAGGTCATTAACACCCACATGGACAATAACAGAGTCATACTTGAACTTGTGGTCAAGTGACCTGAGTGCATGTGTTATATGTCAGATTCTGGCACCTGATAGCTTGCTGTTACCTTCTCCTTATTCAACCTAGTGAGTGGGACATCTGTGTTCCTCACTACTGAGTCACCTATGATTAGTGTATTGGACAAGATGCTTAGCCTTAGGGCACAGTATATTCTTATGTCTTTCCTACACAGTATTACTACAGCATTAGCTTTCTTTCATCAATAGTAGCCTGTTTGATGCCTTCATCTGTATTGCACAGTACCTGCCATTACTCACTGAAAACAGTGTGAGTCTGGAGCACATTTTATTGCAGTAAACTCAGAACACACTATATCTAATGGCAGTAAGCAATGTATACTCTTTCTTATTTATTGTACTATGTATTGCAAGCTAGATCTGTACTCACCACATGGTCGGTGCAGTCTCACCAGGTGCCCACCATGGGCCTCCACATTGTGAGTCCTCTCCTCTGCAGCTGTAGGGGGAAAACCCTTATGCATACCTATCTATCACATATTCATGCTAGAAATTGGTAAAGCTATGGTTCATATACTTAAAAAACTACTCAGGAATTCCCATCCTGAGCATCTTGGATCAACTGGGCCAAAAGCACCCCCTTTCTCTGTTTCAGGTTGTCATAATGATGATGCACCTGCTCACCAGTGTGGTGGATTCCAGTGGTACTGGTAAGGTCAATTGCCAGAGAGTCTCAGGCCTCAGACTTGAATTAAGAGCCCTGGTACTGGCCCTGCAGAAGTCTGTCATCATGGTGTTCAACAATGCATCCAGCCATGATTCCAGACTCCAGAATAACATACACTGTGCCCAGAAACATGGTACCTCTCTAGCTCCTGACATAGTTCCTGCATGGGTCAAACTTCAACAGGTTTTGCCTATATTCCCACCTGTGTGGTTTAAATAAGGCTATTTTCCCACCCTTTGCCACCATTGGACCATTTTTTAAAATGCTAAGCATAGCTCAGCACTGCGCAAACTCACTAAGCTTAGTTGAGCAGTGCTTAAAGTGGCAAATCTTTAGCAATGCCTACCTGTGTGAAAATCCACTTAGCTCCGCTGAGGAATGATTAGAATGAGACTGCTTAGCAATGCTCAAACCTTCTAAGCAGATTTAAGCATTGCTACATATTGCCCAGACAGGTCCTGTTTAAACATTGCTTAGCTTGGCTCAACATTGCTAAATACAGTTTAGTTAAGGGAAAATAAGAGTTTTACATGATAACATATATATATATATATATATATATATATATATATATATATATATATATATATATATGTATTGACATTAATTGCTCATTATTGATACTTTATTGTTATGTATTGTATTTTACTTTAATTACTGTACATTGGTGTGTGACTGAACTGTATTGGACACTTGTGTTTAACTGGGGCTTTTCACTTCATATTTCCACTGACACTGGGATTCTAGATCAGCTGCACTAACCTGGTTGACAAATATCAATAACTAGGGCAAAAAAATAGATGTATAAATAGAAATGCTTTCTGATGTAAACACTGGGTATTCAAACTGTGCACCTACTGTACATGAAGCCATGGCTCTAACCATTCAGTTAAGTCAGCTGTGAAAATTTCAGCTATACATTTCTATATAGCTTTTTGTTACATTTAAGCACTGCTGAACAACACACTGGGCCACTCAAACACGCTCAGCTATGCCTAAACTTGAAAAAAAAATGAAAAAACAAAAAATAAGTAAAAAAGGGAAAATCACATTGCAACATTTAATTCCCTTGCTGTAAAGCACTCTGACAGTACATGGGGGTATGTTACAGACACTGTAACACACCCAGTGTGACATAAGTAAATATAACAATTCATAAGTGCCTGGGGACACATTTTTAATCTTTAAGTGCTGTACGGAACTTTGACAGTGCAGGTGGTGAGTTACAGACACTGTAACACACCCTCTGTGTGGATTACATAATAAATGTGTAGATAAGTGTCTGTGGACACTTTTATATTCTTCTAGTGCCATATGGCACTTTGACAATGCAGGAGGCAGGTGTGTTACAGATACTGTAACGCCCCCCCATGTGATACTGCAATGTAAATGATTAAATAAGTGTCTCAGGACACTTTTTTACTCTGTTTGTGCTGTACAGCACTTTTACAATGCAAGGGGTGTGTTATGGATACTGTAAAACACCCTTACGTGACATGGCCAGGTAAATTAAGTAACTTAAGTGTCTAATGACACTTTCTTTATTGTTTTACTGGTGTATGGCAATTTGAGAGTGCAGGAGGTGTGTTACAGATCTGTGAGCACTGTAACACACCCCCTTGCACTCATTCAGTAACCGTGTACATGGCTCCCTCTCAGTAGTGCGCCTTCATTAATATACAAGGTGTGTTGCAAAGAGGGAGATTCAGACATGAACACTGTTCACTCTCTGTAGGAATAATGCTATTCCTACATGGAATTTATTAAATCTGGAGGCAAGTGTCAACATTTGTACATGGTGTATGCAAATAAACAATGCTTTTGCTTCATGTAAACACATCTTCACCTGTTTATTTTGATTGAGGCCAAGTGCTGTCTTTTATTTAGTTGGTCATTGACCATAAGTTAATGTTTGCCTACAGGCAAATTTTTTTTTTCTGGAAAATATAAATGCATTGAACCTTCATTTCTTTATTTATTAGCATTCATTTTCCAGAAAAGTCTTACTGAGTGGTACCCTTTTTCAGCAGAGGCCCTTGGAGAAATCCTCCAATATACTCACATCATGGACATCATATGCATTGTTTCATCATTTACAGTCAGTTTCATTCATGAGCAACAATTGCATTTTTCAGACATCCTTGGCATCAGTTATATAATTTACAAACAGTTTCAATTAAAAATAAAAGCTACTTGGGCTATATATGAATATATTTTTTCAAATACAGGAAGGTAGATGAAGTGCAATATCATCAGTATGCATAGATTGTGAGGTTTTACGTAAGAATATTTTTGTTACTCTAAAAACTTGCTCAAAATCTAGGACATTGTAAGATAAGATAAAAGTTTTTTTTCCAGTTTGGAGAAAATCCTACTTAGAACAAATCATGTCTTAAACTGGGAGCACTACAGAAACCTGAACACCCAAAATCCTGAAGACCAAAATCTTGAGACCAAAATCTCGAAAGTTCAAAATACTGAAAACTGAAAATACTGAAAACACACAGGATACCAAAACTTACTATATTTCAGCACAAGTACATACACAAACAAATAAAAGACAAACCATATTACTCTTCTCCGAAGTATAAGCAGGGGGGCATGCCCCCTGCACCCTCAGTGTAGGGAGCTGCGCCCCCACCACTACTTAAATATATCAACTCTGAGATTGCACTTAGTGTAGTGAAGTGCAATCTCGGAGTTGATCTATTTAAGAAGCAGGGGGTGTGGCGGGTACAGGGGAGCTTGCCCCCTGATTATATTTCGGAGAAGAGTAATATGGTTTGTCTTTTATTTGTTTCTGAATGTTGAAGGGTGATATGTTTCTGTATGTACCCAAAGAAAAAGAAATGTAGTTTTTAGCGTAAAACACTTTAACTGCGCTATTTGTCAAACCAACTTCTTCAGAAACACACAAAAAAACTTTTTTGTAATACCCATTAAAATAGTAAACTCAATTAGAAAAGAACCAATCACATTCTTTGGACAAACAATATCTTAAAGTAAAGAGACAACAATAAATAATTTTTTGAAATAACTACTATGTATACATGAAATATGTGTGTAAAAATGCGGTAAAAGCATGTTTGAACCATTAGAAAACATTAAATAAATTATTCATTTATTTATAGTAACTTTCCTGCTTTTTAAAAAACACCTTATGTTAACAGTATCATTCAACCCAGGACATATATAGGATGCAAGCCTAAATTGCCATTCAGCCTCCTTCTGTTCCACAGTATTTCTATAGTCATCACCCCTAATATCCGGGTTCACTATTTCCATGACTGAAAATGTAATTTTTTTCCATTTGACACATACTATCAAATGTTTATATAAAGCATTATTGGAATTTTTGGTCCTAATTGCATACTGATGTTCCAAATTCACCATCTTAGGCTTCTAGTGGACATACCCATCTAAAAAGCAGGATACGCACTACACAGGGCAATATATACTATCCCCTCAATACCACAATCTACCCTTCCAGGCACAGGAATATTATAAGCAAAATGTTCCAAAAGGATGTTAGGGCCTACATGAATAAATCTACATGCCCTACATCCCACACATTTCACCATGCCAACATTACCAACATACAAGCGTACAACACCCCTTTCACTATTAATACTCTGATCTTTCTTGTACACAAAAAGGGGGGGATCACCCGATACTTTAACCATGTCACCATTCCCCAGGATAACCTTCTAGTTATCACTTATAATCTTGCATATCGCAAAATTATCAGCACTCATGTCCAAGCAAAACATGGGTTTACTTTTTCCCCAATGTTGACCACCATCATCTTGGAAAAACCTTCTTATGAAATTGAGGGAAAATCCATATCTCTTCTAGAGACTATCTCCCTAGCTGTGCAATTTAACACATCACAAGGGTACCCCCTTTCCAAGAATAACCCTTTTATAAACTCCACTTCTTCTAAAAACAACTTATCATCCACTGTCATACATGATGCCCAAATAAACTGACCTCGTGGAATGTTCTTTTTCATAAATTTGGAGTGGCTACTCTTAAAATGTACATAACTATAGCTAAATGTGCTTTTACAGTGGAAACTACTTGAAACAACATTAGAATGTGCATCCCACCGAAGAGTCACATGTAAGAAGGAAACCATCCGACCGGAGCCACCTACTACAAATTTTAAAAAATCTGTACTTGTGCTAAGTGCTTCTATAAAACCATCCAAATTGAAACCATCCTTCTTCACAATAAAAAACAAGTCATCTACAAATCTTTTGTAAAAGATGACTTTGTCATAAAACTTAACAAGAGGGAGAATCGCAAACTCCCACCATCCTGACAGAAGATTGGCGTGTAGGCCCCACAGTTGCCCCCATTGCCACTGCCGACAACTGTTTATAGAAACAACCATTAAACATAAAATAACTGTGTTTTAACAAAATATCCAATAAAGACATATGTATAATAATGCTATTAACCATGTTGGTATTTACCTAAAAAACATCTAATGTAATCCACGCCCACCTCCTGAGGGATACACATGAATAGCAAGACCACATCAACAGTAACCATCATGTAATGCCCTCTTTGTCCACCCAAACCGGTCAGAAAAACTCTTAATTGATTCAAAAAGTCCCCAGAATCGGCAACATAAGATGGCAGTTGCTTCACAAAAGGTTTTAAAACAAAATCCAAATACATAGAAATGCAGTCTGTACAACTCCTCAAAGCCAAAATAATAGGCCTAAAAGGAAGATTGGTGACACACTTGTGGAGCTTAGGTATTCAAAATAACACCCCAGTTTTGGGGTACTCCACATACAAAAAAATCAAAAACATCCTTGGAAATTTGACCATCCAATAATAAATCATGCAATGTAGTAAAAATGTCCATAACATTTCAGAATCTCAAACTTAGACACCTTCTTATACTCCGCCTGATTCGCCAACATATTCTCTAGAGTTTATTACAATCCTAAACTTTCATAACAACAATCCCACCCCCTTTATTGGCTTTTATAAACCATAACTTTTTTCTACACACCAGCTCATTAAGAGCCTTCCTTTCATTGAAACTGAAATTGTGAAAGGCCAATAATTTTTACTGGCAATTTGCCTCCTAATATCCCTTTCACAAAGACTTGCAAAGACTTTTAAGGTGTGTGTAAGGGTGGTATTTTAAGTAGAAGGCTTCACTAAAAGATTTTTACATGCTAAATCACAAATAATATATTCTAAATTAAATTTACATGAAAAAAATTTCAGTTCCAACAATTTTTTGGTCATATTAGCCCTTCTACTAGAATGAAAGTTCAGTCCCAATTGTAAAATCTTAATTTGTTCATCAGTTAATATAGTCAGAAAAATTAAATACCAAAATATTAGCAAAGTTTTGATTGTGAAACCTGACTACCTCCAACACCTGCTCTGTCCTCTGCTCTGAGTTTGGTAGCCCTTTCTCCTGCCTCAATTCCTTTTGGTCCGCTTGTTGAAGTTCTGCTGTAAAAAGGGTTTGTTACTAGAAGAACTGACCACCTTATTTGTCAGCCATCCACTATTGAAACCAGTCTTTGCCTGTGAAAGTTTACCAACATTAGTAGATGCTTGTGCCACAATATCCACTTTCCTTCTAACTACCTGTTGAGTGACAGCACTACTTACCAAAGGCTCAGATGGAGTGTTACTAGAACTTAAAGGGGGCATTGCATTTGAAACATGAGAAATACTGTTGGAGTTAACAACTCTGAACCAGTGCAGGGGGTTTCTTCAAATGGCAGTGTTCCGGTTCTTGTTAGGTTTAGCAGAGTTAGGAATAAAATTGATGTAAGCTTTCCCTACCTCATACACTGCCAAATTCGTAATGATTTTCTTAGTTTTATGTTGTACAGATAATTTTGCAAACTTATCAACTCTGTCCAGCATCTGTTGATTGTTCATTTAGCAAATCCGGACACCATTTAACACTTAATTGATCTCACTGTCCAAATGAATAAGACCATGTTTCAGTCCTTCAAGTGTTTTTATGTTGTTCTTAATAAGCAATTTTAAAAACTCTAGCCCTGCATTATCAAAAAAACTGGTAACCTCTTTGAAAATAGGATTGTCAATAGATACCCCATTGGGCATCTTAAAAAAACAAAGTCCTTTCGGCACAATCCCCACTTTTATACAATGTTTAAAGTATTTATTTTCAATGAGCAATGCCCAGTAGCATTTAAGACCTCTCTCAAAAATTTCAAGCAAAACCGTGACATTATTCCTATTTGTGACATGGTTGGCTTGAAATAGTTAATCACAAAAGGGGTCTATATTCATACTTGGTAACTTGTTCAAGTCATTGGCAGCAGAAACAGGTTCAACAGATTCCAAAATGGGGCCAGAAATAGTAACTTTAGAGCCAATCTGATTACCTGCCCCTGAATTCAGAAACTTTCTTTCAGGATTCAAATCCTTTATCCTGGCCACCAAAACCGACAAGGATTTTTGCATTTCACTCACAGTAGACACCAATACATCCAACATATTCTCACAGTCTCTTAAAATAAAGAGACAACAATAAAGAATTTTTTAAAATAACTACTATTTATACATAAAAATATGTGTGTAAAAATGTGGTAAAAGCATGTTTGAACAATTAGAAAACATTAAATAACATTAGTATAGTAACATTCCTGCTTTAAAAAAAAAACACCTTATGTTAACAGCATCATTTAATCTAGGACATATATAGGAGGCAAGCCTAAACTGCCATTCAGCCTCCTTCTGTTCCACAATATTACTATAGTCACCACCCCTAATATCCGGGTTCACTTCTTTCATGACTGAGAATGTAATTTTTTTTCCAATTGGCATAGACTACCGCATGTTTATATAATGCATTATTGGAATTTGTGGTCCTAATTGCATACTGATGTTCCAAAATTTGCCATCTTAGGCTTCTAGTGGACATACCCATGTAAAAAGCCGGACACGCACTACACAGGGCAATATATACTATCCCTTCAGTACCACAATCTACCCTTCAAAAATTCTTTATTGTTCATATTTATTGTTGTCTCTTTACTTTAAGAGATTGTTTGACCAAAGAATATGATTGGTTCTTTTCTAATTGAGTGTACTATTTAAATGGGTATTACAAAAAAAGTTTTTTATGTGTTTCTGAAGAAGTCGGTTTGACAAATAGCGCAATTAAAGTGTTTTACACTAAAAACGACATTTCTTCTTCCTCTGGTGCTTTTTTGGTGTTTTTTTTTGTTTTGAGTTTTATTTACACCTTTGCTGCACAGCTGCCATTTTGTTTTATGTTTCTGTATGTACTTGTGCTGGTATATAGCAACTGTTGGTATCCTGTGTCTTTTCAGTATTTTGAACTTTTGAGATTTTGGTCTCAGGATTTTGGGCTTCCAGGATTCTGTAGCACTCCCCTTGAACTATATATTAAAAGCAAATATTTCATCAGTGACATTGTCAAGTCTGGTAGTTCAGTGCTTTAATTATTAAGAACATGAATATGCTTAGGAATCAGCTTTGCTTCTGTATAATGTGCAAAAAAGATTCTAGTATTTTCTTATGTGTACCCAATAATCTCCCTCTGTGCAGGATATAAGGAATGTTTTTAAAAGATATAATGGCATTTGCCCAATATTCATTCATATGCTTGCCCCAGTTTTTGTAAGCATCATAATGAAAGTATTGAAGCACTGAACAAAGATTTATGTCTTATTTAAAATGTTTCAGTATTTTTATGGGCTATCTCTTTGACACTTTATAATGGTATTACCTGATGTAGAATGTATTTTCTCCATTCTGTAAAAGGTTATGATATGGATTGAGATATGAATTATTAAATGTTATCTGAAGGAACTATGAGAATCTGCAACAGATTGCAACCTCCTATGTTGTTATCTTATATTCCTCTTGAGCAAAAGAACAATTCATAAAAATAATTTTCTTTTTTCATTAAAGCAATATAAAAATAATTTAAGTGACAAATAGCACCAAAGTAGTATACTTTGTATAAAATTATCTGTTTATTTGTTTATTTTGTAGGGAGTGTAGTGGTTTAGTAAAAAAATAATATATATCACCTTATGACCTGGGTTTTTCTGAAAAAGTCCCTTGACCTGTATACTTTTCGAGTTATCAATCTGAAATTAATAAGTAAACAAACTCAGCTTATCTTCCCTCATTAGGTAAGATGATAGAATGGCACTGAATTATAAAAAGTTAAAGGATCATTCGGGAGTCTTTAAAGAATGGGCAAACTGTGAGAATATGCACACATATCTCAAGACTCACTGATCCTTTTTATTCCTTCTAATCAAACTGCACTGTAGCTAAAGCAAGCACTTTCCAAGGAGAAGAAAGGTCATTAAGATCACTGATTCTGACCATTGTATTTACTGACTCAGAAGTAAGTTATTTTGAATGTACCTCAACTCAGTGACTGTTCTTTTATAAATGAATTCTACAAAAGTAAGCCTACTACCTAAAACTATTTAAAAATTTGATGTACCCATGAATATCTTGTATGGGCACTACAACATTACAAGGCCATATTACTGTTGGTGCAGGTTATTCACTCCCTCTATCCGTGGATTAAGATTTATCTCTATATTCTCAGAATTACATTGAAATACATTCAAAGAGGGTATAAGACACTACCAAGGGTGTGCATTACCTGCCTCTTACCAATGATTTCTTAGATAAGACAATGAGTTGTAACTGAGCTCTGAAGAGTTTTCAGTTTAGGAGTGTGAGCACTATATTTTTACAATTTGCAGATGGTGCTGGCCTCTCAGCACGCATGACTGCTCTCCAGTGTGTACCAAAGGAATTAACTGCTAAAAAACAGGTGGGATGAATATTTGTCCCTTCACATGAGAAGAAGTGGTTTTCTTCTGGAAAAAAAGGGGATTGCTGTCTGCAGGTTAAAGGGGTACTAAAGGATAAGGGGGGAGGGAGACTGAGCAGTAGATGGACACAACAGTGATAGTTCTGTGGCAGTCACACTGGACTGTAGGGGAGAAGCAAGAACTGTGCAATAGGATGACTCTTTTCCTTTTTGATTTTTAATTCTGTCAAAAGCTTGGACTGGAAAGCATTAGACCACTGATGGATGTACAAGGAATGGCATTCTGGGTCTCTGGGATCACAAAGTATGACAAGGTGAAGAGCATGGCAATCATTGCGAATCTTAGGACAAGGCATCTGTTGTACTGGATTGAAAGGAGTCAGTTGAGGTGCTTTGACTAACTGATAAAGTCTCTTGGGTGTCTCTCAGTGGAGAAGAAGTACTAGACATAGCACACTGGGAAGGGTCTCCAGGTAGACCCTGGTGCACTGAAAATGTTATATCTCTTGTAGCCTGACACTGCCTATGCCTCCCTTAAAATTTGCCAAATACTGCTTGCTGTGGTTTGGAAAGTTTAATCTGCCCTGCTCAACTTGCTGTCCCTTCAAGCCTCAGAAGGACACATGTATGTATGGGCATATGTATGCATAAATACAGTACAGATGAAGTGGATGGATAGCAAATGAAAATAGGGAACAGACAAAAAGAGGGAGGCTGTTAGTTTAGTGTGGTGGACTAAGGCTATGCATAGTTAATGAGATTCATAAATAAATCCAGGGTTTGATTCCATCAGTATCCATTTACCTATAAAGTGACTCTAGTAAGTTACTTAATTTATCAGTACTCCTGGGGCACTCTGGAAAATAGATTTGTGCCTAGTGGGTTTACCTGGTTAATAAATGCATTAAAAATGCAGCTTTCTATAGCTAGCTGAGCTAGACTGCACATCAAATGCAAAATAACAGAGAAAAGTGAAATATTTTACCACACAGACGTTTTTCTTTGGCAGGAGGCTTTGTTGTATCTGCCCTTACTTTTTTTGTCTTCAGTCATTAAACTGAATTAAAAACATAGTAGGAATGACTACAGTGATATAAAGTGCATTAAAATATATTTGAACATTTTTGAAGGAATCTGGGTTAGCTGAACCTTAAGCAAGTTAGTACTCTGCCTCACATTTCTTCGGTCTCTGGTTCAGTTCCAAGATGGGATGCTTTCTCTGCTGACTGCATATCCCCAGACTTTACTTGCCTTTTCATTTTTTCTGCAGGTTTCTTCCTGTGATTCAATAAAATACTCCAAACTGCCTCTAGGTAAAAGTGCGGGTATATATCTATCTATCTATATACATATATGTATATATATATATATATATATATATATATATATATATATATGGATCACCTTCGATTTACCAAAACGCCAAACCGCCGAAACACAAATCACCGACACCAAAAGACCGACAACAAAAAATACCGACAACGCAAAACACCGAACACCATAACACCGACACACTACACGTAAACAACACAGTACACTACATGACATATCCACTAGCCCTAACCCAAACCCTAACCCTAAGGTCCGACACTACCGCACACTTACCCTACCTGCACCCTAACCCTAACTCACTTACCCACCCCTAACCCCAAGGTCCGACACTACTGCACACTTACCCTACATGCACCCTAACCCTAACTCACTTACCCACCCCTAACCCCAAGGTCCGACACTACCGCACACTCACCCTACCTGCACCCTAACCCTAACTCACTTAACCCACCCTAAAACATAAACCCGTCACTAACACACACTTACATTACTCAAACCCTAACTCCGACACTACCGCACACTCACCTTTCACACACCCTAACCCTACATCCCTCACTATTGCACACTTACCTGTCCGCTCCCTAATCCTAAATCCCTCACTATCGCATACTTACCAAGTTGCGCTTACACATTCCCCTTGTCGGTCTTCCGGCTGTCGGGATTCCAGCGTGTTGGTCAACTGCGTTGTCGGTCCGTTCGCGTTCCTCTTCCGCGTGTCAGCAAATCGGCGTTTCGGTCAACTGAAGGTGATATATATATATATATATATATATATATATATATATATATATATATATATATATATATATATATATACATATATATATATATATATATATATATATATATATATATATATATATATAAGACTGTGCATTCACCTTGTAATGGACTGGCTCCCTATCCATTACTGTTTCCTTCCATGCTCCCATTGCTTTCCAGGATAGGTTCCAACTCCCCAAGAAACTGAATTGGATAAAACTTTTTATTGACAACAGACTGAAAGATTCACAGGTAGGTGAATGTATTACTGAACTTTATACAAAAACAGCTTGCTGTCAGCGTGTTTTATTTTGCAGTTTTTTAGAAGTACTTCCTGGCATGTCTGTTTCTCAGCTGACCAGATTCAAATGGTTCTTGAAGTAGCATCTTGTCATTAAGATCTGGTACACAGTAATAGCCACCTCTGCCACAACTGCTTGTCTGCACATTGATAATAGTCTAAATTCTATGGATGTATACTTACTGATTAGGACTTCACAACCACCAGAATGTGTGAATAATATGAATAAGGCCATCTACCTTATGCTCTCATTTCTTGCTGAATGGCACAAGTCATTAATATATGCATGATTATCACGTATTGCAAGTCTGTCAGAAACTTTACTAACTTTGCTATAGTACTGAACTTCAGATCTAGAAAGCTTGAAGGACAACAGTTTTAAACAAGTTACTGCCACTCATAATTCTGTGCATGATAGTAGAGAATACAAGGCTGTAAGTGAACAAACGTAAAACAAACACAATGAAAACTAACTGTAATACAACTGTACTCAATGTAATACAAATCATATGGCTATGGTGTTTATCTACAGAGTTTTTGTCGAGAAGGGCAACCTGTTGAATTTTCTGCCTTTCTCCAAAGTTGAATGAGCATGTAGTTGATATGTTTGATTAAGGGGATATAGGGTGAAGTCTCACACACTGGGGCATAGGAGCAGTCATAAAACACCCTGGAGAATGGTGCTTTGTATGAGCACTCCTACTTGAAATTGCTCTCATCATTATGGACCTAAACCAAGGGCTTTATATCATGCAATTGTGTAAGGTACATACATATATAAAATATATATGTAAAATGCATACATTTCTACTATTCTATTACTTGAGAAAAAGCACTGTTCACATCCCCTATCGAAAAGGGCTTGTGTGCCTGCACCTTCTCCCTATTGTAACACCTCTAAGGGTACTGTAACTTAGGAGAAGGGATATTTCCAGCAGTGCAATGACCATCTGAACAGCAGAAAAATCACAGCCTTATTGAATGGATCATCAAGTTATGCAACAAGGCTCTACAATAAAGCACCCTAATCATCACACAATAGCCATCATGCATGATTATTGTATATATTATATTGTTATATAGAAAGTTCAGTGCTTTGATGATGACAGTGACCCCTGAATTCATGAGCATATCAAAGCATAAACCATAAATTATCCAGATTGTATTTATATAACATTTAATGAGGACTTTATTTTCTTGAAACTACAATAGATTACATTTCTTTTTGTGTGTGTGTGTGTGTGTGCATGTGTCTGTGCAAACATTGGTCTGCTTTGTTTTATCATCATCTCAGAACATCAGATCTCAAATGGTCAAGATCATATGATCATTCTGAAACATGAAACGTTAGATAGTGCAGGACTACTGTTTGCACCGAGAATGTGGTACAGTGGAGATCAAGGGATTTGCCCTTTTCCAAACTGTAGTACAATCATGAGTTGATATATATATATATATATAATGTATAAAATTAGCAGGGGGGGCTTGCATTTGTTTCTTTGTTGCAGTTTCAATATTTCAGAATTTTGATCATATTGTCTCAATAAGACAGTGGTGCCACAGTCTTTTTTTTACCCAACCAGATGCACCAAAATAGTCTTTACAGAATATTTTGACTTTCAAAAACCAGGAATCTACATAAACCAAACAACATTGCCTTCTGAAACAAATCCTTTCTACACTGGCAAGAAGCAGGAATCAAAGTCTGTAACATACGGATACTCTCCTGCAGAGTCCCTAGACTCCTGATTTCTTCACAGGAAAATGTCCCAGTTTTCTCAAAACAGCCCACAGTGATTCTTCCTCACTACGGCATAGCACCCAGAATGCACGTGTCAGGAAGCCATTTCCCCCTTCATGAGAAGCCAGATTCTGTGACTGGGATATCTACAACTACCACTTTTCTATATCATTTAATTACAAAACTTATTCAGATAACTTAATAATAAATACAACCTTTCTGTCTAATACAAAGAGGTATATAACTTCTTAATGCAACAGTAATTGTTCTATTTTGTACTTTCTCTAGTTTTTCTTTTTCTTGTTCAATAAAAATGTCTCAGGAAACGTATTTGTTCCCATATGTACATACATGTACATATGTGAAAGAAGTAACTAAGGATGATGCAGTGGTACAGCAGTAGCAGTGTCGCCTCACAGCAAGAGGTTCTTTAGTTTGATTCTTGGCTGGAGTGCCTACTGTGCAGAGTCTGCATGTCCTCCCTCTGTTCCTGTAGGTTTTCTCTGGGTACTCCAGTTTCCTCCCACATTAGAAAGAGGTGTATCTGGAGTGTTTCTCCCAGGGCCTCTGCTGAAAGTTAGCTTTGTTCCAAGATGGACTTTCCCAGTAAACAAATTATTGAGATGTATGGCAGATTTGAAGTAACGTATAACTAGAAAGTAGAAAAAATGAGTAAAATGGAATAATCATAAAAAAAAATAATAATAATTAAAAAAAAAAAAATCATTGTTCAACTAATGGATAAGCATAGTATTCAGTAACTCATTGATAAGAGTTTGTAAGCTCAACATACATGAGCAATTTTCTAATAGATATTTTTAGGACTTATGAACCTTTGAAGATCTTTGTGAGTGCTTTTCTAATCTATGAAATGGTAAAAAATGTCACAATACAACAAATATGCTTCTCTAGTCCAGTTGCTTTGTAATACACAGTGTTCTGCTTCTCTGTTGCCATTGTGGAATTCTGCTCCTTTTCCCACAACTTTCTATTGTTCTTTAATAATTTACATTGCAACATGCCAACATAAACTTGCAAAAGGGTTACAAAAACAGCTATAATTAAACTAATACTTTATCATGGAACTGACTGATTGAACACTGTCTCACTACTACAGAAACCACTTTTACCTGTTTCATGCAATAGGAGACAAAAATTAGAAAGACAGTTATCTACAGGAAACTGAATTTGGGCTTAACTAATTTTTAATAATCTGTTTAGAATGCTGACTGCAGAAATAATAACATTTCTCCAACAGACCAGAATGCTTTTGCAGTTTAGACATCAAACTTCCTTTCAATGTTGCTCCTAAGGTGAGAAGAGGTACACTTGACCATGGGCTATTACCGATCTGCTATAGGGAGAAATGAAGAAAATCTCAGTTGTCAGTGACAAGAGGAAGCATGAAGACATAACCTGTCCTTCAACCATCATGCATCGATGGTAATAAGGAAATTATTCTATGCTGTCCAACTTACAAGCAAGAGTATGGAATCTAGGTCCAAGGAGGTCATCATTCCACTGCATTTGACCTTCATCAGACCAATTATTGAGTATATATACCTGACCAGTGACATGCACAGACTGTTGAGGGGCAATCTTTGCCTGGCATATAAGGCATCCTTTGATCCTGCTCTGATGTAACTTTTGTATAGCCACAAAACAAATAGCATCAGAATTTCCCAATCTATGGACTTACATTTAGTTGTTTCATTTAGCCAGTCTGTAGATGTATTTTGCCATGATCATTCTGTTTACATGGCTACATCTAGAATGTTGTTTTATTTATCATAGCAGTTTGTTATTATTACAATTTATTCAGTAGAGATTTCTGTACAGATTTTTGGAGTGTTTATTAGCAGTCCGAACACTTAATTTCCCTTGTCATTCAGAAAGGTTATTAATCTGCCAATTTTTTTTTGTCACACTGAGGTCAGCAAGAAAAAAAATAATGCAGTGAGGTAAGGTCATTAGAGTGGTCAGGTCATTGCATTCAATGTTTTCTGTAAGTAACTGACAACATTAAAACATAAAGAAAGCAGCATACTTTCCTGTAAACTTCTTTTAACTGTTTTTATTTGGAAAATCAGTACATACAGTACTATCAGTTCATGTATAATGAAAATACGTAGCTGCTTTGGTTTTTCAGATCATCTCTACTCATGAAATTTCTGGTTTATTTTTGTATGCATTTGCTGTCTAGGATATTGGGCTAGTCAGAGTGTGCTTATTTAAACAGATAGTTACACTGCTATCTGCAGAAATGCAGAATCCACATACATTTATTATACAGACATATGAATTTTAATACCTGCAGTTATTGTTTAAAGTTTGCATGCAAGGATTAGCAGAGTTATTTGACGTTTGGAGGCAAACAAGACAGGATGTGATAATCATTTAATACCAAAATATTTGCTGCTATATATATATATATATATATATATACCCAGTTAAGCTTCCTAAATATCAAATGCTGGCTATCTGTCCAGGTAACAGTAGCTGGTCAAAAGTCACATTCATCAGATAAGTCATTATCATTAGAGTTTTGCCTTTTTCTGCAACATTTACTGACATCTGAAATTTTGTGTAAAATGGCATCTACATTTGGTATGTGGATGAAGATTTTATCATCACATAGAAATGGGCCTTTCCAAGATGTAAGCCAGTCACTTGGTGAGTGACTCATTTTTCATTTAAATGTTTTTCTATCAAATGACACGGATCCAAACACTTAATTCACTTAGGCCTTGGAAGGGCTTGCAGTTCCAGATATTGTGTTCAGGTTCTTTGAAACAAGTGGAGCTGTAAGCTTAATGGATTTTGTGAAATAAAGTAAAATGTTAAAAATACTTATAGAATGAAAAGAATATATTTTTATAAGGCATAATGCCAGTAGAGGTGGTAGAAGTGCTTATACTTGTTTGGAGCTTTTATAGTGATATTTATGAAGGAAAGTTTGGAAAGTTTTATGATTAGAGATGCTTATGATGTCATAAGAGAGATAATTTTATGATATAGGTTACAAAGTCTGAAAAGGCCTTTATGTTACAGGAAATATTTCTTTTTGTTAGTAGCTATGGATAGTTACACATTGAATGGATGGTAACACATTCTTAGATTTCTGAACATTTTATGAAAAATCAAGTTAAAAACATTAGTTAAATAAAAGTAAATATCTTGTGAACAGCAAGTGTTACTAAAAAGGTGCAAAAAGCATGTATTGAGCAAAAGTCTCTATAATTTATAATGATAAAAGTCACTGTATTCGCTGTCTTTACAGCACTATTGTGATACTGTTCAGCATACTTCAGGTTCACATGATGGTAAGAAATTGTTTCCATGGTCAATATTTTATATTAGATTCAAATTCACCGAAATATGAACTGTTATTCCTATCTGCATAATTACTTGTATAAATAGCTCTTGATTAATATATCCCAAGTTGTACAACTTCAAGTATAAACAACAAAGACAGTTTCCCCAACATCTTTTAAAATGTCACCATATGTTAAGCCAGACGACATAAACAACAATGGTCTCATATCTGACCTACAGCATGGATTTCACAAAGTTGTTAATCCACTGAATGCACTCTGTACAGCCACACATGCAATTTACAGCATGGTCTTGAACCCTTTGGCCTTTTCCTGGATAGGGTATTTGAGAATGCTAGCCACACCTTAGGCCTTAGCCGAATTAATAAACTAAACTTTAGTTTCTTGACTACATAGTTGTTTAAAGGTTTTCTAGCAAGCTGAATCTTTCAGGTATAGGAACTATTAATTTAATGGTACCCAAGGACCTGTTTTAGGCCTTTTGCTATATAAATGATTTAACACATTACCTTCCTCTTCCCAATATGGTCATGTATGCAGATGATCTCCTACTGCTAATCCACAAGAAAACCTTACTTCAGCAATGAACTTAAGACTACCTACTCAAACTATGCAATTGGACTACTACCAATATACTAATAATTAATCATAATAAATCCAGTGTGATGGCATTCTTCACCCCACAGAAACTTAAACATTTTTATCCCACTGTAGTTAAGGAATACTTTGATATCCCATTTCCTAATATAACATAGAAAACATTCCTTGGCATCCTGCAAAATCATCTCTTTCCTTTACATAACACTTAGATAGAATAGTAAGCAGCACACTTATGCACACACTTATCTACGTAAGACTGTCTTATAAAATCACTCTTCGCCTTGCCCCATGGGCCCACTACTCAGTTATTAAAAAGGCACTCATAACAAAGATTGAATAAGTCCTTCTCATTCTTGCACTACATCCCATTGTTAGTACTCACATTCAGCAGATACAGTCATTGTATAACATGCAACAGAGATAATGCATTGATCAGCTAATTCTCAAATATTACATGGTAAACGTGGATGAAAGGACATTCTCCAAGCCCAGCAACTTGAAACCACATGTCCATAAAAATCAGAACTGGAAAAGTTCTAATAGGATTCACCAAAAGCCTGAAATATTATTCAAATATAATTCAATGGACTTTGCATCACTGTAGTTATTCCTACTTTGTGGCTCCTGTCACAGAAAAATATAGGCTATGTGGTGATTCTGCATTAGTAACCTAATACTCAAAATTTAAATGTAAATGAGATTATACATTGATGAGCTAATAGACAAACATTACAAGTTAGGAAGAACACTATATGCCACTTTAGTACTGTTAGCTAGCAAGTACAATCACGAGCACCACTACGATCTTGTTAGGGTTTTTTAAATGGGTAACCATAAGTTACATAGCAGAAATGTTGCTTAAAATACAGCTGTTTAAAATCACAATTCTCCAACAATGTCCCCATCGAAATCCACTCTTTATATAAAATACTCATCAATAAGCTATGAGGCAGTTAGGAAAATGGTATCATATTGGTCTGTATGTGTTTCTGCACAGCCACAGCTGAGGGGGAATTCTTCAAACTGAGCTCCTCCCCTTAAAACCACCTCCACACAGAATGTAAAACTTAAAAAGCTGAAAAGGGTTTACTAAAAACTTACAGAACATGTTCTAGAGGAAAATACGTGTACATGCTTTTGGTATAAAAGATAAACATAAAATGTCAAAAAAATATGATTGCAACTTTGTCAATGCTGAAAGCAAAAAAGGATCATGTTTTTATCAAAGTAAATTTATACATTTATAAAAGCTTGTATATACTGTAAATATTACTGGCATTTTGAATAATTTGTAAACTATATTCTCCTTATTTCTGCTATATTTTTGGACTTTGTCATATATGTTTATTCTATCTTAAAATTTAAAATTCTGTCATGCTGGACATTTGCTCAAATGATGTTCTTGGTTAAACAATTGTTCTGTTTCTGTTCTGTTTTAAATTGTAAACTATTGCTGCACTGGAACCAGAGTATTGGGTGAAAAGGGACAACTGACAAATCCTCCTACAATAAATAAATAATCTTTATAAATCAAATAATTTTGGAAATACAAGTTTGCATTTGAAAAGACTACTTATTTCATAATTGCTACAAGCAATATCTTCAGTGTAGCCCATTAAACATGGACAGTGACACAGCATTATTTCTGTCTCTTATCATGGCTTTTCATACTATGCCTCTCAATAACATATAACTTGCTTACTTATGAAATGATACATGCAAATACGAAAATTTGAATAACCATTGACAAACAGTGGTTACAAATACCACATCAGTATGTCCTATTTTATCAATCTTAATCACATTTTGATTCTTACCCCTTGACCTTCCATATGCTGCCTACCAGTAAGTCACATAGATACGGAATTTAGTCCTCCAAAATGTGATGTTACTAAAGGAGCAATGAACATTAAAAAGAAGCATGCAAAAAAGGCACCACTGGTGTGGATGAGTTAAGACAGCAGCCTCACTGGATTATAATCTTAGATTATATTGCCTGAAGATTATGTTAAACTTGTTTTCCAGTGGTGGACAATGACCTGTATAATGAAGATTCTACTTTGGTGGGCTGAGCAGATAAGCAGCCTCTAGAATAACAACCCTATTGCTTTAGTCTACAGAATATGAACAATCAAAGATTTATTCTACTTTTGTGCTAGATGTGGATGAAAGGACATTCTCCACACCCAGCAACTTGAAACCACCTGCCCATAAAAATCAGAACTGGAAAAGTTCTAATAGGATTCACCAAAAGCCTAAAATATTATTCAAATATAATTCAATGGACTTTGCATCACTGCAGTTATTCCTACTTTGTGGCTCCTGTCACAGAAAAATATAGGCTATGTGGTGATTCTGCATTAGTAACCTAATACTCAAAATGTAAATGTAAATGAGATTATACATTGATGAGCTAATAGACAAACATTACAAGTTGGGAAGAACACTATATGCCACTTTAGTACTGTTAGCTAGCAGGTACAAGCACCACTGTGATCTTGTTAGGGTTTTTTAAATGGGTAACCATAAGTTACATAGCAGAAATATTTCTTAAAATACAGCTGTTTAAAATCACAATTCTCCAACAATGTCCCCATTGAAATCCACTCTTTATATAAAATACTCATCAATAAGCTATGAGGCAGTTAGGAAAATGGTATCATATTGGTCTGTACGTGTTTCTGCACAGCCACAGCTGAGGGGGAATTCTTCAAACTGAGCTCCTCACCTTAAAACCACCTCCACACAGAATGTAGAACTTAAAAAGCTGAAAAGGGTTTACCAAAAACTTACAGAACATGTTCTAGAGGAAAATACGTGTACGTGGTATAAAAGATAAACATAAAATGTCAACAAAATATGATTGCAACTTTGTCAATGCTGAAAGCAAAAAAGGATCATGTTTTTATCAAAGTAAATTTTTAAATTTATAAAAACTTGTATATACTGTAAATATTACTGGCATTTTGAACAATTTGTAAATTATATTCTTCTTATTTCTGCTATATTTTTGGACTTTGTCATATATGTTTATTCTATCTTAAAATTTAAAATTCTGTCATGCTGGACATTTGCTCAAATGATGTTCGTGGTTAAACAATTGTTCTGTTTCTGTTCTGTTTTAAATTGTATACTATTGCTCCACTGGAACCAGAGTATTGGGTGAAAAGGGACAACTGACAAATCCTCCTACAATAAATAAATAATTTTTATGAATCAAATAATTTTGGAAATACAAGTGTGCATTTGAAAAGACTACGGGCAGGATTCACGAAGGCTTGCACGGAGTGTAAGAGACATGCAACACTCCATGCAAGCCTCGCGATCCAGGAACAGCCCTAAACTCCATGTAAGAGACCAGCTAAAACGTCTCTTACACGGACTGGGCATGGACATGCTAAATACCTCACTTGCATCTGAAAGGTATGCAAATGAGGTATATTAGTGATCCACGAAGCAGAAACAAGTCCGTGTAGGAGACGTTTTAGCTGCAGAAATGTACTCAGTTGACAACCGAGTACATTTCTGCAAATTCCACAACGGAGCCATGTCAGCTCCAAAAAAAGGTTGCATATGACTCAGACAGCATGCCAATGGCCACATATGTGGCCATTGGCAATATAACCCGATGCCAAAATAATAAAATTATAATTTTTTTTTTCGGCGATCGCCGATGTTTAAACCCAGCGCAGCCCCGCGCAAACGGGCTGCTCTGTATAAAAACATAAAAAAGAAGGTTATAAACCCACAAATGTGGGTTTCTTGCAATACATGGCATGACAATGCAGGGACCAGCAGAACAAAAACAACATGGCCACCATGTAGTGGTTGCTAAGGAGGGAAGCTGAGTCTAAGACATGTAACTAAGCATTAGTAGGCAATCTCATGTAAATGAGGGTACGGATACTGAATCTCACAGTCACATAGCAAATGAGCACAGTCTGAGTAGTGTAAGAGATACATAAGGGGAGGAATAGAGTAGGAGATAGGTGACATCACAGGGGGGAGTGGTAGAAAGAAATGCAGTTCATTGGAGGCCAGTGTAACATGACAGATGACAGGCACAGATCATGGAAAGAGGTGCGCCACTAGATAAGTCATGGAAAGTCAAGAAATGGAAGGTGTGCACTGTTACTTACACCAAAGTTTCTTGCTGGGCGTGCATGCGCATGTGTGCACATCATGAAGTGCGAGTAGGACAGTGTGCGTGTAAGGCAGTCTGAGCATGTGGGAGCGTGTTGGGAGATGTTTAACACTGTTTGCGCGGGTGTGCACGTGTGTAGGGCAGGCTGAGTATGTTGGAGGCTGTTGGCAGATGTGTAACAGTGTTTGTGCGGGTGTACGAGCGTTTTAACCCGAATAAGTAGATTCTGAACCGTGTAAGCACGTGTGCGCACGTGTAAGCCACTGTGAGCGTGTTTCTGATGGTATGCACGTTGCTCCCCCC
Organism: Protopterus annectens; assembly: GCF_019279795.1. Classification (NCBI taxonomy): domain Eukaryota; kingdom Metazoa; phylum Chordata; order Ceratodontiformes; family Protopteridae; genus Protopterus; species Protopterus annectens. Next base: position 982,948,111 of record NC_056741.1, on the reverse strand, counting down.
AGAGGAAACAGAGAGGAAAAAGGAAGCAACAGAATTAATAGGAAGCTAGCAGGGATAACTGCTGAAGCTAGCAGGTGAAAACAATTAGAAGCAGGCAATTACACAGACAGAATAGTAGTCCAGCCCAGCACTTAAAACTCTGCAAACAGTAGTGCAGGATGTTTCCCTTAAGAGACACTGCAAGACAGGAGTAAGTTAATAGAAATGAAAACTGAAAAAGCTTCACTCAGAGCAGAAATGTTAGGGGCTGCCATAGCTGTCATAATGAGACATAGGTGACTTGCTGAGGGTGGTGACAATGCAGATGGTGCCAGACAACCCACAGTGAGGAGACGGAGAAGAGTGTACAGGCCCAGGGTCACCTACCATGGGTTACATGAGCTGGAGATAGTAGAGCGCTATAGAGTGGACAGAGAGCTCCTGTAGCAAATTGTTGAACTGTGCAGGCCATGCCTCACACACAGAACCAACAGAGGGGAACCCATCCCAGTGGAAACCAAGGTATGTGTTGGCCTAAGAATACTAGCAACAGGTACCTTCCAGAGACCAACTGGCGATATGATGGGGATATCACAGGCATCAGCCTCCAGGGTACTGCACCAGTTCCTGGATGCCATGTCAGCACATGTCGGTGATCATGTATATTTCCCCAATGCCCATGAGGTATTGGCCAGCAATATGCATCTCTTCCATCAAATAGCAGAATACCCTGTGGTACTGGGTGCAATAGACTGCACGAATATACGCATCAAAGCAGCAGCCGGTGAGCGGGGTAGGGCCTACATTAAACGCAAGGGCTTCCCCTCCATCAACTGCCAGGTCGTGTGTGATGCCCAGGGCATAATAATGAATGTGTGTGCTGGCTGCCCTGGGAGTTACCACGATTCCCACATCTGGCATTTGACGCAGCTGTACCAGACATTTGCCAATGGGGACCTCCCACACAGACACCTAGTGGGGGATGCAGGTTATGCACTGGAGCCGTGGCTGATGAGACCCATCAGAAACGCACACACACCTGAACAGGAACGCCATAATGAGGCACACGCACAAACACGTAATGTAATAGAGCGTGTGTTTGGGCTGCTCAAGTCACGGTTCCGGTGTCTGGACACATCTGGTGGAGCCTTGCAGTACACACCAACTACATGTACCCAAATTGTCATGGTATGTGCTATGCTACATAATATGATCTTGCGAAAACAGCCGATGTTTAAACCCGGCGCAGCCCCGCGCAAACGGGCTGCTCTGTATAAAAACATAAAAAAGAAGGTTATAAACCCACAAATGTGGGTTTCTTGCAATACATGGCATGACAATGCAGGGACCAGCAGAACAAAAACAACATGGCCACTATGTAGTGGTTGCTAAGGGGGGAAGCTGAGTCTAAGACATGTAACTAAGCATTAGTAGGCAATCTCATGTAAATGAGGGTACGGATACTGAATCTCACAGTCACATAGCAAATGAGCACAGTCTGAGTAGTGTACGAGATACATAAGGGGAGGAATAGAGTAGGAGATAGGTGACATCACAGGGGGGAGTGGTAGAAAGAAATGCAGTTCATTGGAGGCCAGTGTAACATGACAGATGACAGGCACAGATCATGGAAAGAGGTGCGCCACTAGATAAGTCATGGAAAGTCAAGAAATGGAAGGTGTGCACTGTTACTTACACCAAAGTTTCTTGCTGGGCGTGCATGCGCATGTGTGCACATCATGAAGTGCGAGTAGGACAGTGTGCGCGCGTGTAAGGCAGTCTGAGCATGTGGGAGCGTGTTGGGAGATGTTTAACACTGTTTGCGCGGGTGTGCACGTGTGTAGGGCAGGCTGAGTATGTTGGAGGCTGTTGGCAGATGTGTAACAGTGTTTGTGCGGGTGTACGAGCGTTTTAACCCGAATAAGTAGATTCTGAACCGTGTAAGCACGTGTGCGCACGTGTAAGCCACTGTGAGCGTGTTTCTGATGGTATGCACGTTGCTCCCCCCAGAGGAAACAGAGAGGAAAAAGGAAGCAACAGAATTAATAGGAAGCTAGCAGGGATAACTGCTGAAGCTAGCAGGTGAAAACAATTAGAAGCAGGCAATTACACAGACAGAATAGTAGTCCAGCCCAGCACTTAAAACTCTGCAAACAGTAGTGCAGGATGTTTCCCTTAAGAGACACTGCAAGACAGGAGTAAGTTAATAGAAGTGAAAACTGAAAAAGCTTCACTCAGAGCAGAAATGTTAGGGGCTGCCATAGCTGTCATAATGAGACATAGGTGACTTGCTGAGGGTGGTGACAATGCAGATGGTGCCAGACAACCCACAGTGAGGAGACGGAGAAGAGTGTACAGGCCCAGGGTCACCTACCATGGGTTACATGAGCTGGAGATAGTAGAGCGCTATAGAGTGGACAGAGAGCTCCTGTAGCAAATTGTTGAACTGTGCAGGCCACGCCTCACACACAGAACCAACAGAGGGGAACCCATCCCAGTGGAAACCAAGGTATGTGTTGGCCTAAGAATACTAGCAACAGGTACCTTCCAGAGACCAACTGGCGATATGATGGGGATATCACAGGCATCAGCCTCCAGGGTACTGCACCAGTTCCTGGATGCCATGTCAGCACATGTCGGTGATCATGTATATTTCCCCAATGCCCATGAGGCATTGGCCAGCAATATGCATCTCTTCCATCAAATAGCGGAATACCCTGTGGTACTGGGTGCAATAGACTGCACGCATATACGCATCAAAGCACCAGCCGGTGAGCGGGGTAGGGCCTACATTAACCGCAAGGGCTTCCCCTCCATCAACTGCCAGGTCGTGTGTGATGCCCAGGGCATAATAATGAATGTGTGTGCTGGCTGCCCTGGGAGTTACCACGATTCCCACATCTGGCATTTGACGCAGCTGTACCAGACATTTGCCAATGGGGACCTCCCACACGGACACCTAGTGGGGGATGCAGGTTATGCACTGGAGCCGTGGCTGATGAGACCCATCAGAAACGCACACACACCTGAACAGGAACGCCATAATGAGGCACACGCACAAACACGTAATGTAATAGAGCGTGTGTTTGGGCTGCTCAAGTCACGGTTCCGGTGTCTGGACACATCTGGTGGAGCCTTGCAGTACACACCAACTACATGTACCCAAATTGTCATGGTATGTGCTATGCTACATAATATGATCTTGCGAAAACAGCTGCAGCAGGACCAGCATAGGGCCGGGCCAAACAGCCCCCCACCATTGCCAAGGCCATCACAGGCAGAGCGTGACTCAGAGGAGGAACAACCTGAGCCTGCCCCAGTAGGCAGAAGGAGGTGTGCCCAGTATGCCCTGGCCTTGGCAAAGAGGCAACGCATAGCACATACACTGGCTCAGTAGGAACACTGGGAATGATGCCCCCTCTGACTCACTCAAATAATAACATGGATGCCTAAAATGACATGACCTGCTCTCAAACATGTACAGGGAAGTGTAATATGTACATCCAACAGAGGCAGTCCTGCAGCACCACCTGAGGCATGAATGCTATGTGTTAAGTAATGTAACACCATGTACTATATGCACACCGGAGCATCCTGACTAACAGCCACCCTCACCAAGCATGAAGCCACAAAATGATGATGGGATGATCAAGTGCAATAACTGGCTGAAGTAATGCAGTCAGTCAAAGGGGAGCCAATGTGTTTCAGGCTGGGAAGATATGCGGAGCTTGACATGATGCACCACCTGCTAGGGGTGGTGTGCACCTATCATGGCATGCCCCATGGATACCGGCAAAGGCTGTCAGTACCCACAGCATGCCCTGAATAGGTAAGTCTCAAAACACAAACCCACCTTCATAGGTACTACAAGGGATAGGAACCTAGATGTAATGCTACCCAATGACAGATGTATAAACAGCAAGATGTGTGCAGTGTAAACGCACACAGTATGGAGAATGTAGATACCAGTCCTGTAACAGAGAACCCGGCAAGGCTCACATCAGCACCCTAACACTACCAGGTCACACCTCAGCCGCAAAACATGGGCAAGCTACAAAAGGAGGGTGACTAGCAAGAAATGGCAAGGATAACCACACCCCCATGTTGGTACCACAACAAGAAGCAGCATGGAATAGCCATGGTCAAATACCAATTGCTAAAACTGCTTTGCAGTATATAGCCTGCTGCAGACTACTGTCCTAAACCAGGAACAGCACCTGGCCTATGTCGGAATACATGAATATATCAAGCCCCCCAAACCACATTATGTTGCTTGACTGAAAATACCCAGACATACACCGGTAGCATTGTACTAGCACCAACACAGTAGGAGAAAATTACCCAGATTCCATAAAACAAAATGCCCAGGAACAATGTACCACTCCCACAAGAGGGGTAAGCATACTGGATGTGATAATCAGCAACATGTGTACTGGATGGCAAGATGAGAAGTGTACCCCTCACTGGTAAGACCAGACCATAGAGTAATCACACTGGATATACACATCCTGACACCAGTCCCTGGCCAGAATACCACAGTGAAAAACATGTGTAAAGTATAGGTTGCAGCCCTCAAAACCGATGTTGAATCCACAAAAGGCCCTGTGCAAGTGCAGAATATGGGACACACCACAGAACATGTTATACAGGCATTCCATGAACACAGCCAGGAATGCTTGGAGTATACAATCACAAATAACAACAACACACAATGCCATACACGCAGGCATCTGGCATGCTGGCCTCCAGCCATTACCAAACCATGCAAGAGAATGAGGAAGCTACCACATGATAGAGCAAACATAAAAAGGGAAGTAATCACTGACCAGTAGTATGGCAACAACATATGTCCACACATACGATCCACTAAGTCCAGCCACAACAAGTAGAATCTGTGAATCCAGAGGCAATGTGACGCCAGTACCAAGTACACAGACAACCACAACACCCCCCAATAAATACAAATATATGTGATAGATGCATCCATGTATCCAAACCAGAGGTTGAGCTCCAACAACTCAGTACTGTCAAAACTAGTCAGGAGGAGAAGGTAACCACATACACCACAAACCCAGTCCCACATAGACCTACCACAACTGTAAACCAAACACATAAACACAGACAAATATTCCCGGAGGCCTTAATTACAAACACACCACACCAACAGAAGCCTCCAAAGTAGATCACAAGCAAACACAACCTTCAAACATAGCACATGCAATGAATAGTACGCAAAGCTGGTGTGCCAAACAGTCACAGGCCAGAAGGAGAAACAACATTCCTGATACAGTCGTAATAGGTGTCTGTATAGGCAGACACACTGCTGTCCCACTCACCAGACTGAACAAGGGAAAGGGTAGAGTAAGCTGCTTGTAGGCTGCCACAAAATGCCAAATAACACAAGTACGCAGGTCACCCCAAAGCAAGCAGAAATATGATGCATTCAATGTCCATGCTGGTGTGAATTACCTGAGATGTACCTCCCTGGTCAACATCAAAAGAGACATGGATGGTCCCTCTGAGTATGTACCCCAGGGCGGGATGACACTGGCTGTGTACAGCATCCAACCCTCACCAAGAATGATGCCACAGTACAAACACAGAATGCTCATGTTTAACAGCTGGCACAGTTACAGCTGTCAGTTCAAGAGGGTCTAATGTGTGTCTGCTTGAGATGTCAAGCATGACAAGCCATGCTGCTGTTCCAGGGATGGCTGTCAGCTGTTACCCATGTACGTCTGGATACTGGATAAGGCCTTTGCCGCCTCCATAGAGCCGTATGTAGGCAAGGCCAAAAAGACTACCCACCACCCTAGAAAACATAAGTGGTAGGAAACTTAAGGGTAATGCTGACCAATGCCAGATGTGTAAACTGCAATATGCATGCCCCTGAGGCACTTCCCATTATGGAGAACATTGATGTCTGTGCAGTGACAGAAGCCTGCTGCAGGCCTAGTGATACCACACCAGCACTACTAGGTTATACCACATATCATGTGTTATGGCCCCAACACCTGCACCAAAACATCAAAGGAGGGGGAGTATCCATATGCAGCACAGACACCCATATTGCCAGGTAACTGACAATGCACAAAGCAGCGGACACTACCCATGTGCACATAACTGTAGTCAAAACTGCTGTACAGTCTGTAGCATGTGACAGACCACACTCTCACACACAAGAACCCCACCCAGACATCCAAAGACACTGGACAGTATGGATGTCCCACCAAATACCAGACAAGGTACACACAAATTACCACATAGGTGTCAAACCATTATGTATGCAAGGAGTAATCAGGGACCTATGGACACAGGTCGACATTAATCTGTCATGTGACACCCACAATGCCAATGTGGCTATGAAGACTGTTGATACTGGACACCGTATCATGAAAGGATTCACATCAACATCAACAGAGGTCACTGTGCTGCTGTACTGTTCCCTTATCAGACCCATAATCTAGTATAATGACTCATATGGGATGTACCATACGTGACACCTGCAGTGGTTCGGAAGACCTCATAGTTACCCCACCAACAGGATCAAGGGTGTGAAATATGTCATATGCTGCCTAGCTGTAGACACCCCAGCTGACTGCAGTCACACACTGCCTACACAGAGGCATTGTATGTCTGTTGTACAAGGCCATGTCCAACACAGGAGTAATGGACATGCTACACCACAGGAAATCAAAGCCATTGGAGCTGTGAGAGTCACAGATGTCAGCCTCAACACATAATGAAATAAGATGTGCTGGAGGGACAGATACATAACCCATAGGCTCCCCACACCCAGAAACAGGATCCTAATCCATGGTAGGCAGAGCCCCTCACTGACACCCCTCAGCAGGAATATTGCCAAGTGGATGGATGACCCTACATGTATACTGGGGGTCCCCACTGTGTCACGACCAGACAGAGGCACAGTGAAAAACCTCATAAATGGCCATAATTGAACATAGCAAGGGGTGGCGAAAGACACACACACTCTGGCTAGGCTTACTAATGGCCTAGGGTGTCTAGCCTAGTATGAACCCATGAACCTATGAAGATACAAAACGTACAGGACACTAAGGATAATCACAAGGCTTACCCAACTGATGGTAGGAACCATGTTGGGCATCCACAGATATGCTCCGAATCACACAGATATTACAAACAACATACCAAACACACACACATATTGCTAACATACAACCTGTCAGGTGTAGTGCAAACACCCCCGAGTGCAAAATACCTATCCCAGCAGACTGATGGTCCCCTGACATTGCAGATGCTGAGGTAACAGCCATCATCTGCAAAGCAGAACACACAGCAGCAAAGGTATGTGATGGTGTCCTGTGCTGAGGCCAACATGGACTCCAAGAATAATGGAATGCCAAATCACACTACTGCCCAATGTCAGCCTTACCACAGGATATGTACCCAAAGAGCAGTGTACAACAACAGTGGTCCATCACAACAAAGGTGTTGCCTGAATGGATACTCCAAACTACCACCCCAGGATCCTGACAAGCTTGTTCTGCACAGCTATGGAAAGGATCAGTATGTACCGCAGACAGAAGGCTATTGTGGACCTACTGATACTGTACCCTACACACTGTGGCTGTTGTAACTCCAGAACCGGCCCCTAAACATGTCTGACTCATTTGAAGCAGTCATTAAGGTCATTGATGAGGGCAATGTGGTCCACACAGCGTAGCTGGACCGTGCACATGCTTCTAGACAATACCGTACGAGTTCAGTATGGATATGTTCACCAGCTTAAATATACACCCCTATGTCAGTAGAGGGGTTGCAAACCAGACCAAGGACAGAACTGACATTGTCAGACATGCTGCATCCATGTCAGACTACAAAGCGGATATGAGTGGCATCCCACAAGGCCTGGTCTTGCCCCCCCCACCCCCGTTCTGTATATATGTCCCATTGGTATAGGCCAACATGGAAGGACTGTGACTGGGCATGTATGCAGAGGAGTACAAACAGCCCACCATATCCGACCCCCAGCTGACACAAGCAACCCACAAAAGGGCCACCTACAAACAGACAACTGTAGCCATAGCCATGTCAGCAAGCTAATTGCAGAACTGTGTATAGACAACCACTGTGGATATACAGTAAGTGCCCACAAATTACCACACAGGTGTTAACCCATGAGGTACTTAACATTTAATGTGAGACCTGGGTACAAAAGGTGATAAATATCCTGCACTGGACAAACATGTGGCTGTAGTGTTCGCAGAAACATGTACCATATACCCACCCAAACATGAAGGTTGGCAGATGTAGATAAGAGGAACTCACTGTGGCTCTGCAGCCATCCTCCATCAGCGTCACAACTGACTACAATAGCCCCTGTGGGATATACCGCAGCAGACACCTCCATCAACTGTAAAGTCCACAACAGTACCCCACCAGGGGTAGCAAAGAGCATGAACAGATGCCATGTGTTGCCTGAGTAAACAAACTGCAGCCCCACACCGTCATCCTTCCCAGCTACAGGAAAGCTGTGCCTGATGTATGAAGCCATGTCCAACCTGGAATGAATGAACATGTTGCACCTTGTACAATATGAATGGCAGTGAGCTATGCACATGAGAGACCTGAACCCCAGCACTGACATACATAGAACAAGCTGTACAGAATGATCCATAACACAGAAGGCACCCCCACACTTCAGTAAACTCCTGGTACAGGTCAGCCAGAGAGCCACATATCGGCACCCCTCAAGAGGCATCCTGATGAGTATATGGGAGATGGTAGGCTACCCTGGGTATCACTGTTATGTCAGAGGTAGACGGAGGCACAGTATACTAACCATGACATATGTCATGGCAAACGCCAGTTACAATGTGTGTTGAAGGACAAACACACCCTGTGACTAGCATCAGAAATGGCCTAGGGAACATTGCTAGTGTTTGCCAATGTCCACCCATGTTGTGGAATACACTAGCAATATTGGACGAGCCTGGTGTAGGTAGTCCATATCTGAACATATTGCAACATTGTCATATGTGCACAACTGGCCCCTACACAGTCTGTTGTGCTCACTATGAAGATATCAAGCAGTCATAGGACTAAAGCCCAGGATACTGTCCACCACAGTGAAAGTACCGAACCAGTACACTATACGGTACTACAGTGTTAGGTCATTATGAAAGTATGTTGAGAACTGTCTGCAAAGTATCCCATGCAATCCCTGCAGGCACAGTATAATCCCTGTTGTGGCAGACATGAAGCAGTTGGCCAGTTAGTACACAACATGACACCCAACACACAATCATAAACGTGCAATATTGTCGAAGTTCACACACACCCAAATATGTGGTGGACTTCAGAGTGCAACATATGGAAAGCTCACACTGGGCATGCTCGCACACTTTGATAAATGAGGCATATGTCAGACAACATGCCATGGAAAGGCTGAACTGGGCATGCTCACACACTTAGGCCATATATCCGTTTAGCAGTTGGCCACACATATCTGGTATTTGCACGTGTCAGTCCAGGAACCAACCACAACACAGCAATCAGCCCAGTGCACACAGTAAATGACCACAGAGACATAAGTGATATAGTGGATCGCCGTCATATGCAAACATCTTCCACAGATACACAAGTTGGTCATAGGAACAGGGAATGCTATGGCAATAAAGACCTGCAAACAGTAGAACAGCACAACAAATATTGTGCATCCGACAATTGAACATATGGGTGTAGAGGTCAATACTAGGCTTCTTGCCCCAGGGAATGACAGCTCAGCCAGAGTGTGCTTGGCATCTGCATCCCCAGGATAGTAGGCTACTGTGCCACTGTAAAGTAGATCACAGAAGGCAAGATGTGAGGCTAGTGAGCTGTGCCTCTGTCAAGCAGGGGCACCGTGGAGGTCTCAGGGATTGAATGTGCTAAGCCACAGCCATGTTGTCAGTGTGTGCTGTGAGAGGGTTGCTGAGGATCTCTGACAGTAGGTGTCCATCAATAACAGACTGAGGGGAGCCCTATCTGCATTCTCTGGACAATTCCACTGTCAACACTGTGTTATAATGAGTATGTGTAAATGAAGTGCTGTGCCAGAACTGTCCACAGATGTCCTCCCTCTGTGGGCTACAGCTCTGCAATGTATTAGGTCACTCTGTCTGTTGAACGGTGCATATATGGCTGGTGTACAGCTGACAGGTGTCTTGTTGTGGAGCAGTCATGGGTATATGTGGGATAGCATGACCAATGCAAACTGTACACATGCTCATAGAATGCAATTGTCAAGGATTATGCTGAGTGGCCAGTATAGTCCTCCAGCATGGGTCCTCTGAAGTCATCCACCCCAGTCTACACAAGTGTAGAGTCTGCTTGTGCTAAACACAGTTTGTGTTCAATGACAACCTTGCCTGGGGGTGGAGATGAGATATGGATGTCCAGGGAAAGGTGGCTATGGTCAGATATCAACAATGGTGGTCTACCTCTGGTGTGGAACAGTGAGTACCCACGTTGCAGATGGACAGGTGCAATATGTATTCACCCATGTGGCTGTGATATGTGGTTCTGCCATAGCACATGGATCCACAAATTGTAGTGGCTGTAGGGTAAAGTGGTAGAGGCCTGAGTAGTTCTCACACACAATATGCCTGTACCTGATGTTAACAACTGGAATGGTGTATGTGAATACCTGCATATCCTGGCACTGTTCCCAGGGAAGCTAAGTGTGTGTCCTGGATGTGGGTGTGGTGTTCTGTACTGGTTGTGTTGTGTGTTACAGGCCCTGTGGTCCCAAAGCATGGTATAGAACATAACCTGCCAGTGTGATGTGCATATCTGACCCTGACGTAGGTGGCTGCAAATGCATATATATGTTATCCCCCACCTGACAGGTAGTACTACATCTGCATACCTCTGTAGAAATAAAGATTTCAGAACCCTATAAATACTACAGGTGCAGAACAGATGCCCAGTAAATTGAATAGTGCGCTCTGCTAATGCATCTCCCTCAAGTGTCATAATATAGTTAGGTAGGGGTTCAAATCTTGCACATGCTCAGTGTGTGTTGAGGGGGATAGTTTGTGTTCAAGACTGTTTGAAAAAAGTATCCCTTTTGCCAACTAGGAGAATACACTACAGGATGCACATTCCCCTTTCTAAACACAGATGATGTCAGCACCCTATACGTACAGCAGGTGAAGGAAAGCTTCCCAATAATGCAAATAGCACGCTCTGCTAATGCATCTATCTCGAGTGTCATAACATAGTGAGGTAGTGGTTTGAATCCTGCAAATGACAAGTGTGTGTGTTTGGATGAGGGGGGTTAGTGTGTGTGCAATTTTGTGTGAGGGAAATGTCCCTTTTGGCAACTGGGAGAACACACTACAGGATGCACACTCCCCTTTCTAAACACAGATGATGTCAGCACCCTATAAGTACAGCAGGAGAAGGGAAGTCTCTCAGTAATGCGAATAGCGCACTTTGCTAATGCGTCCATCGCAAGTATCATAACATAGTTAGGTAGTGGTTTGAATCTTGCAAGTGTGTGTGTTTGGATGAGGGGGGTTAGTGTGGGTGCAATTATGTGTGAGGGAAATGTCTCTTTTGTCAACTGGGAGAACACACTACAGGATGCACACTCCCCTTTCTAAACACAGATGATGTCAGCACCCTATAAGTACAGCAGGAGAAGGGACGCCTCTCAGTAATGTGAATAGCGCACTCTGCTAATATGTCCGTCTCAAGTGTCATAACATAGTTAGGTAGTGGTTTGATTCCTGCAAATGACAAGTGTGTGTGTTTGGATGAGGGGGGTTAGTGTGTGTGCAATTTTGTGTGAGGGAAATGTCCCTTTTGGCAACTGGGAGAACACACTACAGGATGCACACTCCCCTTTCTAAACACAGATGATGTCAGCACCCTATAAGTACAGCAGGAGAAAAGAAACCTCCCAGTAATGCAAATAGCGCGCTCCGCTAATGCGTCCCTCTTGAGTGTCATAACATAGTTAGGTAGTGGTTTGAATCTTGCAAGTGTGTTTGTTTGGATGAGGGAGATTAGTGTGAGGGCAATGTCCCTTTTGGCAACTGGGAGAACACACTACAGGATGCACACTCCCCTTTCTAAACACAGATGATGTCAGCACCCTATAAGTAGAGCAGGAGAAGAGAAGCCTCCAAGTAATGCGAATAGTGCACTCTGCTAATGCGTCCACCTCGAGTGTCTTAACATAGTTAGGTAGTGGTTTGAATCCTGCAAATGGCAAGTGTGTTTGCAATTTTGTGTGAGGGAAATGTCCCTTTTGGCAATTGGGAGAACACACTACAGGATGCACACTCCCCTTTCTAAACACAGATGATGTCAGCACCCTATAAGTACAGCAGGAGAAGGGAAGCCTCCTAGTAATGTGAATAGCGCACTCTGCTAATGTGTCTCTCCCGAGTATCGTAATGTAGTTAGGTAGGAATTTGAAACCTGAAAATGGCATGTGTGCGTGTTTTGATGTGGGGAGTTTGTGTGTGTGCATTTCCGTATGAAAAACATGTTAGTTTTGGCAATCAGGAGATCACACTACCTGATGCACATTACCCTTTCAAAATACTGATGTTGTCAGCACCCTATAAGTACAGCCAGAGAGGAGGAACTATCTAGTAAACCGAATAGTGCGCTTTGCTAATGCATCTCTTTCACGTGTCCTGACTAAGTTAGGTAGGGGAATGAATCCTGCAAATGGCAAGTGTGCATGTGTGTGGGGGTAGTAGGTTGTGTGTAAATGCAAGTGTGAGAGAACAGATACTTTTGGCAAATACTACAATACACCAGATGCTGCATACTCCCCCAGTAAACACAGGGGATGTCACCACACTATCAGCACAGCCAAACAGGGCTAGTTGGCTAGTAATGCCAATAGTGCACTCTGCTACTGTGTCTATTACCATTGTCAGAGTACAGATAGGTATGTTTTGGTGACCCACAACTGCCACGTGTGGTTGTGTCACACATTATGACCTTGTGTGGGTCTTTGTACATAACATGCATGCCATTGCCTAAACCAGCAATGGCATTGCACACATGATGTATGTGTGTGACACATACACATAAATACCTGTGACCTGCAGTAGTTACCATGTCTGACACATGCCTCGAGTGGATAAATGGTATTTGTAATGTATACCGATATGACTGTGTCTTACTGTGCAGGGTCTGCACGTGGTATGTCTCTATACAGTGTGGGTGTATATGGTGAAATACCTACAGCAAAGGATACACATCTGGTCTGGGCCATATAGTGTACATGTAGTCGATGTACAGGTGCTGCATGTTCCCACCTGTTGTGGTAGTGGTAACATGTCATTCCACTGCAATTCAGTGACCACATGCTGTGAACCCTTCAACTAGTGTGTTATAGCTACAGTAATGCTCACGCACAATGTTTGGCTGGATGCAGTCCAGCCATATAAACACAGTTCTTGAGACTGTCATATTGCCAGTGTTGTTATGGAGGATAGGTCGTCTTCCTGTGTATGGAAGGTTTGTGTGTGCCAGGCTATGAACCAGATGGCAGTCCAACACACTGTTAGCTGCACATGATTAGGCCCTGATGCTTTGTGCTGTGCCAACAACCTGGAGGTGTGTGTATCTGTGGTACCTTGGGGTACAACCCCCCTATCCATGTGTGTTACATGTGTAGGGGACGACAGGCATGGTATGGGGCATAACCTGTCAGTGATGGGTAACACCTGTGAACCATGAATCATGAATCTGGCACTGCACAGACATTGCAGTTCACCGTGCTGAGGACAGTGTCTGGTGCATGCATCTTCCGGTGTACACTGCTGTTGTTGTGTAGCAGCACTGTTAGTGTCCTAACTTGTGTGATACCCATGGAGGTGGCTATGTAAACCATGTCCTGCAGCATAAAGCAGTATGTGTGTACCAAGGAGCTTTGCCATTATACATCAGGCCATGGGTGTCACGTGCAAGATGACCCTTGCACATCATTGTGGCTTCCCTAGCATGTATGCACACGTTGACAGCCAGCGGATACCCTATGAATGACAGTGGAGACTGAGCATAATGTAGACATACAACACCCTTCCCACATATAGTGGTAGCATACCTGGGGAGGATATGTTGGCAACCAACATCAGGCTCATACTGGCCTGTGCCACATGCTGAGAGATCCATTCTATATTCCCTATCATGTAGTCCAGGGAGGTATGTCTCAGGCAGCCATACTGGCATGGTCAATGAGTGAGTCATATGTGTCCATGCCTCTGACTGACCTGTATGCATGTGTTCTGTGGTGGACCATAGTGCCCCTGAGGCATATCACTGTGACCTTCACCAGATACAGCCTGTTGAGCGGGACCCCAGTGCAGCACACAAGACAGGTACCTGACACGTCTGTAGCAGGTGTGTTGTGTAGCCCTACAGGCTGTGAGTGTGTGGCACAGGGGATGTGTGTGCCATGTGTGGCATGTGCTCTGTTCCGACGGAACATATGCCTGTGTGCCAGCTGCGGAGGTGTGTGATGCTCAGGCAGGCTGCTATTCTGAGTCCCCACATATGCCCCAGTGTGTTCAGCATGCTGTCAGTGCGTGTCAATGTCTGACTTGTATTGTAGTCACTGTAATATATTTTATTTATTTATTTATTTATCCTACATTTGTTGACCATGATAGTCAGACTGGATGCATGTCCATTTCCAGGGGAGGCTCGGGGAGACAAGCTACGAGGGTAGCAGATACAGCATTACATAATACCAGCATTACATATTACAAACAGATTATTTACAGAGATTACATAAGTAAGCAAGTTAAACATGTTCCACAGGTTAATGTTAGTCCTGAGCACAAGTCAGGATTAAATTAAGTTACACAGTAAAGTGGTTCACAGATTTTACACATTCGAGTTAGCCAGGCTTGATACATTGACATAGCCAGTTAAGTGACAAATGTTGTTTGAGTCTAGTGTTAAATTGACCTAAGGTGGACAGTAGGGTAATATCAGCTGAAAGTGAGTTCCAGGATCTACTTACAGAGTTTGCAAAGAGAGAATCACCGGCTGTGTTATTAAATTTGCTAGTCTGAATTAGTAGTTTGGTAGAGGATCGAAGCGGTCTACGATTGTTATAGGGGGTGATAATATTTGAAGTGCAGGAGTATTGTCTGGATTATAGAGGATTTTATAGGCCATAATCAGTTGGTTATACTATATTAGGCTGGGTATTGCAAGCCAACCAAGCTGATTTAGATTGATGCAATGATGTGTCCTAAAAGGCAGCCCAGTGGCAAACCTGGCAATGTGGTTGTAGCAAATTGAGTGTTTGTTAAGGACAGTCTTGTTCATATTCGAGTAGAGGGATGCATACAGAAGGGTTGAAACAAGGTGTGAGCGAGCTATGGCACCTTTAGCTGGAGGGGCTAGGAAGGCTTTAATTCTGTAAAGTGACCCTAGTTTTCTATTGATGGCTTTGATAATTTGGTTAACATGTAGGTCACATTTGAGATTACTGTCTATGATGACACCTAATAGTTTAGTAGATGGGTCAGGGGAGATTATTGTGCCATCAGTTGATGTTATGGTAACGGTGAAAGCGGTAGACCTACGTGTTGGTGAAATAACAGCAGTTTAGTTTATTTGGGATTTAGGGTCAGATGATGTTCAGAAAGCCAGTTTTTTATTGTATTAAAGGTGGTCTGGGTAGCTGACCATAACTCTACTGGAGATGTGGCTGAGCAGATCAGAGTAGAGTCTTCAGCATATTGGATACAGCTGACTTTTGGGATGACAGTATAAAGTTCGTTAATGAAGATGGAGCAGCAAGGGCCCTAGTATAGAGCCTTGTGGTACTCTGAGGGTGTTAGGTAGAAGGTTAGAGAGTTTGTTCTGCCAGAGGCCAGCCTGCTGTCGACCATGCAGGTAGGATTGAAAACGAATTTCAGATGCCAAACAGTCTCGCACACCAAAAAGTCCTTAACACAATTTTTATTTGTGAAATAAGTTAGCGTTTTCACTTCTCTATTCAGGGAAGCTTCATCAGAGTAATCCAAAATGTTCAGAAAGGCGCCAAAACTTGCTGAACATTTAAATACATGGGAAACACTGCATGTTACATCACTTCCTGGAAACATAAAATGTATACTTTATAGTAAAATGTAACACCGTGTTAATAAAAAAATATATTCTATACATATAATAGATTACCAATTACAATAACCTATCAAAAGATCATAAACACGCAAATTCCCCTGTAACTACTAAAAAATTATGTTACTATATGAAACACTATAAATATATATATATAAGTGATACTAAATCGCCATATATTTCCACGGTAAAAATGAATAGCACTCTTTTTGTATAATAAAGGCTTACCATATAGGAACATATGCAAAATGTATTAAAAATGCAAACAAAACAAGAATTTTTTTAAAATTTCAATTAAAAATTGACACTCATTATATGTAATCATTTTAAAATTATATTAAACTGTGAAAGGTATTAATATATATGTGTATGCCAAATACAATTTTAAAATCATTGCTACATAAAAATGTTCTTTGAAACCAAACAACTTCTAACGCCTGAGATAGGCTTTGTATTTTAATACCGGAGCGATATTACAACTCTCATTTAATCCTGGGGAGTTGAAGGCATCTAACCTGAGTTGCCATTCCAATTCCCGGTTCTCCAATAGAAGAGGTATGGGTCCACCCCGAATAGAAGGTGTTAGATTATCAATACCCATAAATTGAAAACTGTGTCCTGGGTTTTTTATTATATGTTTGGCCAAAGCATTTTCATTTTTGCAATTTTTTATTGCATAACAATGTTGGTAAACACGCTCTCTAATAAACATGGGCAACAAGAAGTGGTGAACAGGGATCCTAGTAATAGTAATGCCAATAATGCGATGCCAAAACCACCTCAGAAAAATTTTTTAGGCAACCGCAACAACCTGCAGCAGGGAGGCAGGGGCAGGAATTGGAACAGATAACAAGCCCTTCGAGCAGTACAAAAAGTACTGAGTCTCCGAGAATATTACACAATATGAAAGGCGATTTTACTATTTACAATTTTTCATCTTTAGAACTGGAACCAGAACTTGTTGAAATGCTAGCACTAGGGAACACTTTTGTTCCCACTAGACATTGTGATGTGGCTAAAGTGCTAATAGATTTGAAATGTTATGTACGAAAACTCAACTTAAAGCTGTTATTCAATGATGTCACTGACCTTGTTAGTAATGGTTTGAAATTATCTAGCATTTTCAACCCTCCAATTCATGTGGTGTTGAAAATTTTTGAAAACGCATGTGAGTTGGACATTAGACATATGAATAGATTACATAACTCTACAACTAACACATTTAACATCACAAAAGAACAAGTGGAAGCACTTAACCATTTACGAGAATCCTCAGTCAGGGTAATAAAACCAGATAAAGGGGGCGGTTTGGTCATTTTTGAAAAAGCTGATTATATACAGAGAATGCTATTAGTACTAGATTCTCCTGCTTATAAAACCGCTTCTCTTAATGTTATGAATGGCTGTTTTAATCAAATAAGAGGTCATTTCAGAGATTTATTCATCAATGGTAGGATTGACATGGATATGTATAAATATATTGACATTTCCCAACCTAGGGTCCCAGTGATGTTTGGCATACCCAAAGTCCACAAAAATTGTAGGGACCCACCATTGAGGGCCTTAGTAGATGGGAGATGTTCTATAACATACCCATGTTCTAAATATATAGATTTCCTGCTTTCCAAATACATAAAACTCATTCCTAGTATCTATAAAGATTCCTGGACCTTCTTATCAAATATCAATAACATCAGTTATGACGGTTCCTACAACTTTCTTACCATTGATGTCGTCGATTTATATACCTCCATCCCTCATCAGGAGGCAACAGAATGGATTGGGTTGCTTTTAACTGAATTAAAAGCTCCAAAAATTGAAATAGACAACATCATAGAACTCCTAGATATTGTGCTTACTTCAAATTTTTTTCTGTTTGAAAAAGAATACTATGTCCAAAAACAAGGGGTAGCCATGGGCTCCCCTTGTGGTGCCAGTGTGGCCAACACTGTTATGGCACACTGGGAGAAGCGTTACATTTTGGACAATTCTGATTGGAAACAATACATCTGTTATTATACTCGTTTTTTGGACGATGTTTTCATTCTGTTTAAAGGTGATGAACAGGTTGCTCAAGATTTTATTGATTACATCAATCACACTACAACCTTTCTTAGGTTTACACACCATTTTACCAGTGAAGGGATTGACTATTTGGATGTGAAACTTACTAAAGATAGATTAAACTCCAAATTTCAGTCAAAAATTTTTAGAAAGGACACATATGTCAATTCTTTCCTCCACTATTCGAGCTCTCACCCTCATAAACAGAAGAGGGCAATTGTCAAAGGACAATTAGTTAGAGCTGTGAAAATGTGTAGTGATCCAACGGACTTTTTAGCTGAGTGTTTATTGTTAAAAAACATGTTCATTAACAGGGGTTACCCTAAGGTTTTAGTTGACGAGCTCATTGAAGAGGTAGAAGGTAAGAGAAGTATCGGTTTTTATAAACCTTTGCTTCATTCAGAGTTTTTGGTCTTGTCTAATTCAAATAATGATATGGCCAATTTGAGTGTGTTAGACAACATGGGGACCAATGGCAACTTGGCCCCGTTACCTTTGAGTTTCATCACTACGTACAATAGTAATTCTAAACAAGTTTTAGAAATTATACATAAAAACTGGTACTTCATTTCTAACAATTCCTTTTTAGCTGAGAAATTAGGCCAAAAACCCCAAATAGTCTACAAGAGAGGAATTAATATTAAAGAATTGCTACAAAGGGATTTTGGGCTAAATAATTTTAGCAGACTAAAAGGTTCTTTCGCTTGTGGATTGTGTAACTGGTGCAGGGTTATCCGCACCGGTAATTCATTTTGTATAAGAGGTTTAAAATATGACATTAAATCCAAAATAAACTGTGAAACTAAGTCAGTGATTTACATAGCATTTTGTGTTTGTTGCCCAAGTTTTTATGTCGGTAAAACCGACAGAAAACTTAGAGAGCGTGTTTACCAACATTGTTATGCAATAAAAAATTGCAAAAATGAAAATGCTTTGGCCAAGCATATAATAAAAAACCCAGGACACAGTTTTCAATTTATGGGTATTGATAATCTAACACCTTCTATTCGGGGTGAACCCATACCTCTTCTATTGGTGAACCGGGAATTGGAATGGCAACTCAGGTTAGATGCCTTCAACTCCCCAGGATTAAATGAGAGTTGTAATATCGCTCCGGTATTAAAATACAAAGCCTATCTCAGGCGTTAGAAGTTGTTTGGTTTCAAAGAACATTTTTATGTAGCAATGATTTTAAAATTGTATTTGGCATACACATATATATTAATACCTTTCACAGTTTAATATAATTTTAAAATGATTACATATAATGAGTGTCAATTTTTAATTGAAATTTTAAAAAATTCTTGTTTTGTTTGCATTTTTAATACATTTTGCATATGTTCCTATATGGTAAGCCTTTATTATACAAAAAGAGTGCTATTAATTTTTACCGTGGAAATATATGGCGATTTAGTATCACTTATATATATATATTTATTGTGTTTCATATAGTAACATAATTTTTTAGTAGTTACAGTGGAATTTGCATGTTTATGATCTTTTGATAGGTTATTGTAATTGGTAATCTATTATATGTATAGAATATATTTTTTATTAACACGGTGTTACATTTTACTATAAAGTATACATTTTATGTTTCCAGGAAGTGATGTAACATGCAGTGTTTCCCATGTATTTAAATGTTCAGCAAGTTTTGGCGCTTTTCTGAACATTTTGGTTTACTCTGATGAAGCTTCCCTGAATAGAGAAGTGAAAACGCTAACTTATTTCACAAATAAAAATTGCGTTAAGGACTTTTTGGTGTGCGAGACTGTTTGGCATCTGAAATTCGTTTTCGTATAGTTGGTTTTGTTCATGGCATGCAGGTAGGATTGAAACCATTGGAAGGCTCCAGTATCTAGACAGAATGTTTGCAGGGTGTGGATTACAAGTTGGTGATCAACCATATCGTATTCCTTGGAAAGATCCAAAAAGAGGGCTGAGGATATATAATTAGTGTTGCAAGTATGGTTTATGGTGTTAGTAAAGGCTAGGAGGCCTGAAGTAGTGCTGTGATGAGGATGGAAGCCATGCTGAGTGTCTGCCATAAGGCGATTTTGGATTAGGTGGTGCATGAATTGTCTATGACTAAAGTTTCCATAATCTTTGCAAGTGGAGAGAGTATAGCTATTGGCCTATAATTGGATAATTCAGTAGAGCTGCCTCCTTTGTGAAGTGGGATTACATATGACATTTTCCAGATGGTGGGAAATTTAGATTCTACCATGGTTCGTTTGATTACCTTTGAGACGGGGTAAGCAATAGCATCATCTAATTTTGATAGGTACTCGGCAGGGAGTTGATCAGCAGAAAGTGTAGTGGGTTTCACTGTTTCAATCAAGGTACGGAGAAGTGAAGTGGCGACTGGTTGGCAGCTGAACGCAAGTAGGTTTCCAGGGGTGCTACTTTCAGGACCAGGGGAGCTAGGAGGTAGATGGCTAGCTAGGGCCTGAAATGTCTCAGTAAAGAATTGATCAAAACTATCAGGAACATCTTCAGGGGTATTATCAATAGTAGCAGCAGGGATTGGGGTTGACGTTTGTCCAGGATGTAGTATACATGACATGCCACCTGACAGGGTATGGCATTACTGGGTTCAGAGAGCCCAGTCCCCAGATTGGCTGTGTGGTGGCATCCCACACATGTGTTGTACGTTCCTGGCCAAGGGTGATGGCTGACTGCATACATGTGGCAGCTGTGACATTGACACATGACTCACATAAACCACAACTGGACCATAGAGGTGATTCACAGGTTACCTTTGCACATGCTACCCTAGTAGTGTGATTGCCATGGCGAATACCAACACATAGGGCCAATGGGGAACAACATACTGAAGGTGTGTATGTGTGGGTGTACCGCTACTGTTTCATAGCACTGACATATATGACTGCACATGTGGGTAAATGCCATGTAAGACATGTGCAATGTGTCACAGGCAACATACATGCGTACAGGACAGACAGTGACGTTCTGTCATGTGGAAAGTAGACATACGTATCGTATGCTATGCAGATGTCACTAGAAGTCTACAGAAGCACTGTAACTCTGCATTGCAGGTGTAAGCAGTGTTCCAGGGAACCCCAAGCGAACATGCATGCAAACAAAGCTACAGTAAACAGGGCTGGAAGTAGTGGATTGTACAACAAAGAAGGGGTAACAATAACAGTAAGTAACAATGCAAATATGTAGGCACTATCAACATGTACCCAGGAATACACAGCGCAGATGCCCATGGTAGAACTGATATTATGTCATAGTTATTTGTGATTTGGATTACATTGGTACTGCACACATATCTACATGCACGAACATCCACATGGCATAGTTGTTGTGGGCAACTTGACACCATTACTGTACATGTCCACCATTGCATATCACTACTTGCGTTAGCTTTCCCCCTGTGCTACCCATGCATGCGGCTATCTGTTGACAACCTTACCACCGGCATGCAATTATGTGCAGCTGTTATACTTTGGTATGTACTATGGGTGCAGATAACAATTCAGGACATTCATACAGTTACTGCAGCAGGCATGCTGGGATAAACACACAGTCATAGCAGCACACTGTACTTTTACCAACATGATACTACGAATACACTTCTATGTAGTCACCCTGTGCATCAGCAACGTGTTTACCTGTTCCCGCAATGATGTTGGAGATTGCAGGAGGTGGCACAGTGTCATCATATGCACAGGGTGTGGATTAGGTATGCCTGAGTCAGCCACTGATACCACCAATTGACATTTGTGTGTATGTGTGTTGGTGAGGGGCAGCAGTACAGGGTGGGGCAGTGTTGTTGCAGTGTGTGCATGTATGTGGTCACCCTAGGTGTTAACATTTCGCATGTGTGTATGCACGCACACAGTTCCACCTCATGGCTGCCATATACAGGGGTTTGTGGACAGCCACAGACTGCATCTGGTAGGTCATACAGATCAGTGTCTGTGTGCACGGACACGGTACCTGTGCCTGGCAGGGGTGCTATGGACCGTATCCAGTACTAAGCCAGACTGGGTACTGTCATCAGAAGTGGGATTGTGTTGACTGGACACAAGTCCCTGTTAGGACTGTCCAGAGCCATGTGCACGTGGTCTCCTGGGGCGTTCCGATGACAGCACAGACCCAGCATTGCTGGGGCTGCTGCTGTCACTATGGGGGCATGCGTGAGCCTGTTGTCATCTGCACTGACTGCCAGCTGCTGCTGCTGCTGGCATACAGCCACGTTGACGCCGCAAATGTCCACCATTGCCCTGGCTCATGGACATCTGGTTGTGGAACTGCTGTAATATGTCCCCACAATGTCTGTCTATGACATCAGTGAAGTTACGGATAGCATCCGCAATGTCACGCATACTGTCTGTCATGGCTGTGCAACATGCTCTAAGCTCCCTCAGACCCTGTCTGGTGTACCTTTCCATATGTGACTGTGCCTGCATGACAGTCTGAAACATAGCTGAGGTTGACAGACCTCTTTGGGCACGTCGGCCAGAGGCAGTACGCCCACGGATGCTCCCACGAGAACCCATGGGCAACTGTCTGTGTGGTACCATTGGAGGACCCTGCCCATGGCTGCTGTGTGGGGATGCATGTGCCACAGGTACCACATTACCCTGGTCTATGCCCACTGTATCCTGTCCATCACCTAGGGACAATGGTGACAAAGGATGTACTGGCAGGATGACTGTGCACAATGATGGGGTTGACAGCTGTGTACTGTCAATTGGCTGACCAATGGCGGACCCTGACACACCTTCCTGTACCATTACACAAATATCATAATTACCAGTACCCATGGCACAGGATTCAGGTTCCCTGCTGCAGGTCACCAGAGCAGCCCCAGAACCTGTGGGAGGAAGACAGGAAACACAGTTTACAGTGTCCAGACATTGTTACCAGTGATGCACTTCTACACACATGCACACATGCACATATGGACACATGCACACATGCACACATGGACACTGGCACACATGCACACATGGACAAAGGCACACATGCAGACATGCACACATGGACACATGCACACAGGCACACATGCACACAGGCACACCTGCACACATGCAGACATGCACACGTGGACACATGCACAGGTGGACACATGCACACATGCACACATGCACACGTGGACACATGGACACATGCACACATGCACATGTGGTCACATGCACACATGGGCACATGCACACATGCACACGTGGTCACGTGTACACATGCACACATGCACACATGGACACAATGACACGTGGACACATGCACACATGCACACATGCACATGTGGACACAGGCACACATGCACACATGCACACGTGGATACAGGGACACCTGCACACATGCACACATGCACACATGGGCACAGGCACACCTGCACACATGCACACATGCACACCCCACAGTATACACACAGAGCACTACTGAGTTATACTACTGTTACTAGCATTATCAGGACTATTATAGGTTATGTTAAACACACTCACCAGCATGGATGGCCTGCCTTGCTGTAACCCCGGACGGACCTGCAGAAATGATGAGATTAATGTCAGTGGGCACAACTGTGCCATTGATATTGCATATGATACAGTGTACAGAACAGTCAAGTGTACATATGGCATATTACCTGCACGCTCCATGTCGTGCTGCTGTGTGGAACCAGCCTCCATCATAATGCAGGTGTACTGCTGTTGGTGTTCCGGGGCTGGAGCCACAACACTTAGGAGTAGCCCCTCCAGTCTGGTGAGGGGGGGGATGTGTGGCCAACCCACCTCCTGTGGCAACCTGTTGCCTGTGGATATCTGATGCATGCTGATGGACTCTTCGGATTAAATCACTGCAGTGATGTCGTACCTGCTCATATGTCCTGTTATGCGTGCCAATATAATTTACCCTACAGACAAGGTCTTGCCACAGTGCAGCCAACTCCTGCTGATTCTGACTGGTGCAGAAAAACAGGATGTCATACTCCCGCACCAGGCTCTGGTGGATCTCCTCGTCTTCCACCACAGAGTAGGTGGGGTTACACTGACGTGCCATCTCCCTGGAAGAGAAAACAAACAGGATATCAGCAGACCATGTCAGCAATATATGGCACACATACTATACATGATACTCATGTGTAGTGATATACTACTACTCCCATATGTTGCATGTGTGTGTGTTGTGGTGGATACACAGGTACATGGCCAGATATCAGTGCTCAGCCAACACCTGTGCAACAATACCTGCCACATTCCACACAACATAGTAGCATGCCCCATCGGTCAGCACACACTGACAGGTGCAATGCACAACCTCACTCTGGGGGTTCATCCCAAGGTACTGTATGTGGGATGCCGTCCACTACTGTGATGTGGACAGAAGTTACTCGGCCTGGATATACATATCCCACCACCACAACCAGCACAATAGACTACTTTGATATGTATGTGATTAGACAGTTATTCACTTGCTGGGACTGATATGGTATCCATGCAGCACATTGGGCCAGTGGAAGCCACAAGCCACACTGCTGACTCCTTTGCAAATGCTTACGATGGACATGCCACAGATTGCATGGAACTTGCACACACATTTCTAACCCAGACCCTATGCACAAAGGTTAGGCATCCTGTCCGGTGGACCCCAGACAGAGGCAGATTGTATAACAATAGCAGGAGGCTACTGCAGGACAGAGCACATTCACATTAAGGGAAGGCATCTGTGGTCAGCACTGGTACTACGCTACGGTCCGTCATAACAAAGGCCACGGCCTACTCTGGGAGGGAAATGGCCACAAACACTATCCGTGACCACAAGGCCTTCTTCAGTTATGTTACACATATGGACCACATGCCTCAGATATGCTCTGTGTTAATACACACCAACTTAACTTTCACCAAACACACGGATATTGGCAACAATCTTGCAGACATGTTCGGTGCACATATCCCCCTCCTTCTCCCCCACCAGTTGAAATATTTATCACAGCTGGATGTAACCTCCCTATCATCTCACATGTCCAGGTGAGGGCCACCCTCAGCAGAGAAGAACACACAGCATCACTGTGACCTCATGGTATCCCTGGATGTGTGCTACCTGCACTCCGAGAGGACATACAATCACATATAACACTGATAATTTATCTTGGCCGTACTACAGGATATGTACCTGGACAGTGGCATACAGCGACAGTGGTCCCACACCACTAAGGAGGCACCTTGACTGACCCTGGGAACTATCACATCATATGCATAACCGGCCTGGTCTGCTAAGCTATAGAATTATGCAGTATGGGATGCATATGCAGTGATATCGGGTACCTGCAGACACTTGTTTCCAGCCAGTGTGCCTTTGTGATGGGCTGATCCTGCCTTTTGAACCTGGCTGACCTTTCAAAGCAGTCACTACAGCCATTGCTGGGGCAACGCACAGACAACTGCTGCCAGGATCATGGCCTAAGACTGATTGACATGTAATGTATGGTCATCCCCTTTTGGTGGAACTACGTACACACAACATATCACATGGACATACTTATAGATACAGACCTATGACACATTTGGAGGGTTCACAGTATGCACACTATTAACCTGCTACTTTGCATTACCTGTGTTTGTCGCAGCTGGTTGCGTTACCACTGCTTCTGCTTGCTGCTGCTACTGTCACTGCTGACAGCTTCGGTGACAGAGTCACAGTGTATAATTTTTTTTTTTTGTTCTCTCTCTCTCTCTCTCTCACTTTTCTCTCTCCCTCTGTCTGCTTCCAGACAGTGCAATGAATGTATTGCATGTGTGGAGTGTTAGTACTGGATGCTTTTGTAGGTATCTGCATAGGTCCATGTGAGGGCCTCTGCACCAGTTGTAAGCCAGCATTTGCTAATTGCACAGCCAGTTGTGTACTGCTTGCAGTTCTCACTGTGATTTCAGGTCAGTGCTATAAAAGGGTATGTGGGATAGGCGTTGCCCTTTCAGATTGTAAGGGCGGGGCCATGATGGTATGCTGTGGACAGTGTTCTGTGAGTGTAAAGGTTAGTATCTCTCTCATGATTCAGGCTGTGTTGCATATTCACATTTCTCCATTCCTCTGTCATGTTCCCTGTAGCAAGTGTGTATGCACAACGACTCCTACAACTATATATATATATATATATATATATATGTACATATACATACATTTATATATGTACTTTAACTGACATTATCTACAAGCTACCAACTAGCATGGCTGTTTCTGTTCACACACTACAATTATGGAAATCCAGTAGTTTTGACAGTAATTCTAAATGACATGCTTTGTGTACTACACATCCTATATTCCCTTTACATTCATCCCTACTATTACATGATATATTTATTTTACCACAATGTTCTTGTATAAGAGTCATGGCTTAGTGATAGGTCATACAGACTAGTGTTTCCAAGGTCCTGGGTTCGGGACTGACAGTGGGATTTTATTTTTCTTTTGAACTGAGTACGGGACCTGTCAATCAAAGTGACTAAGGCACTTTTAAGCAGTTGTAACCGGGTTAGCGCTGTTTTACGCGGAGCTCACGCATGCGCACTGGCGGTTAGCTCCACGCACACAAGAGCACACCCGCTTACAACTGCTTAATGGTGCTTACTCTGGCGCACACCCACTCTATTTTCTTTGAAAGAAAAGAAAATGGGGAGACAGGAAAGTGGCGAAAAAGGGGTCACAAAGAGGGTAAGACAGTAGGGAATCAAGCTTGGGATTTGCAGGAGGGATGTAGGTAAGGCCCATAGCTGCCCATTTCTTCATCAGCAACAGCTGTGCATATGTATGTAATTTGGTGTGACATTTGAAACCTTCCACCCCTGAGAGAGGTGTCAGGACAACAATAATACTTGTTGTACAGCCAATTGTAATTGATAGATTCCATGTCCAGCAGACATGTGTGCGGAATGGGCAGCTATGTATGGGGCGTAATTTTTTTGTGGGTACAGAGTGCCATTTTTTTTTGTCAGGTGAGAGTGGTATGTCAGGTGAAGGAAGTTGGTACAGCTGGGGAGGTAGGTTGGGTAGGTAAACAGACAAGACAAACAAGACGCATACAGGGGCAGTGTATGACACGTGTGGGGGGTTACACAATTGACGGGGACAGAGGTTTGGATATCCAGAGCCCATGAGCCCACAGATGGCAACAGTGGAACTGATATCCCCACCCATAGGCAGTTGCCACTGTTCCTTCACTGCCCAGGACGGGGCTGTGCTGGGGGCTGTGTAGGCCAGGCAACAGGCATGTCCGTTAGTTGGGCCACCCATGCCTCAAGCTGGCATAGGGGCTCGAGAACAGAGTCCCAAATCTCCCTACGCACCACAGTCCGGACGCTATGGAGGGTGAGTGGTGGTTCTCCTCTGGCCACACTTGCAGAGGGGGGGCGAGCCCCACCCCCTGCAGCTCTTCCACCCGCAGGTGGCACAGGGCCACCGGAGGCGGGTCCGGATTCGGCACTAGTGCCAGGTGCACTCACCAGCTGAGGTGGGAGAGGTGGGTCCGCTGGAACCCGCCTTCCCTGTCGTCCTATGTTTTGCATTATGTCATGACAGTTTGGGTTAGTGACATATAATACCATTCACAATTACTTGTAACAGCATGCATTAGTATTCCCATTAATCAAACACCCAGATATTCACACCATTGAACAGCGTGCATAACACATGCATAATTTGAACAGAAATATACAGTCCAACAACATGCAGGGTTAATTGATGGCAACAGGCCATCAGGTTTGGATGTATGAACAGGGCAGATGCATCAACAGACATGCAAATATATATGACCCAACAGGACAAACATCCAGGGGTGTTAATTGTGATTGCACATACCATTTTCACGTGGAATGGGTTATATGTGGTTATAGGGTGGGGTGAAGAAAATAATATTAACACCTTCAAATACCAATACATATGCTGTACATTTCTAATAGCTACAGTTATATACACACTACTGTTCTAACTACAGTTTCCTATATGATAACTATTTCATCTTGGTGATAGGACTGTTACTGCAACATCAATATACATTTTATTGTTCTTCATACACATTCATACCTAGCTTTGTTCAACTACATCATCCTGCTACATTTGCCTTATATAGCTGTAGACAAGTGTGGATGTTTGGTATATCAGACAATTATCCTATCTGCATATTGCAGACTGAGAGCAACATATCCAGATTTTGGGATAGACATTCCAGATGCAGCAACACTTTGAACAGATTTCGCTGTTTGGTTTTGATTCTCACATGCATTTCATTCTGTCTTGACTGCAGTATACTTTATTCAGGGGTTACTACTACTGTATTGCTGGATTCATGACACTTTCTCACACTCTCTCACTTGCTTTCATTTTACTATTCAGGATGGTACTTACTTCTCGGCTTTATTGACATGTTTTACCTGTAGTTATTACAATCCTTTCCAGCAGTCTCACTTCTGTCATGTTTCAGTATGTCAACAGGGATATATTTCACACATGTGATTTCATCATCTTCTGCAGCTATACTTTTCAGCCTGCTGCAGGTTGTGTACTATTTTCTTACAGGTAGGGCATTTTTATTTCAGAATTTATGTCAGACAGTTTCGTTTTTTGGTTTAACTTACAGGCTGAAACACACTTTTGTAATCAAGCAATACTTGCAGACACTTTCACACTGTTACTTGCACATTTTATTCCTTACTGACTACACTGCACCCTTTTGCTGACTGTCATACTTTTATATTTCTTTACAGTTACTGGTAGTGTATTACTGACCTACCTGGTGGTGCAACCGCACCAGCTTATCGCCATAGGCTCTGCAGTTCGCAGAACGGACACCTGCAGCTGTAATATAAATGAAGTAATATTGGAATACACATCTCCATAATATCAGCTAGTTTAATTTCTTACATACATAATTAAATGTAACTTACTCAGTAGTGGGGCATTGGGTGTTTGCCGGGCCTCCTGGATCCAAAGGTTCAGTTGGTCCTGCTTGCTTCTCTTCAGGTCTGCATGGTGGTGATGGACCTGCTCACCAGTCCTTGGAATCCCTGTGGCACTGGTGAGATCATGAGCCAACCGGTCCCACGCCTCGGCCCTGTATGCTCCCCAGAGGACCTGGCCCTGCATGAGTTGGGCCTCATGATTGTGGACTAGGAGCCAGACCATGTACCTGGACTCCTCAATGCCCCACCTCTGTGCTTGAAAGCAACTACCCTCTCCTACTCCTGTCATTCTGCCTGCAGGTCAGTTCTACAATCATTTATGCTGTGTATTCCCACCTATGGGGCTTATATAGTCCGTTTTTCTCGCACGTATCTCTGATTGGCCATTTTGGAATTGTATCAACTTCAGTAAACCTGCATTGTCATGCTTCAGTTTGTATTCATTCCTATATATTAGCTATTATTACATTTCTAGGTACTGCTGTCATGGCTTAGTGGTTTGGCACCTTGACTATGGTGTGTAGTATCCTGGGTTCAAACCTGGCCACTGCTTTTTATTTTTCATGACTGTCTAGACATGCTGAGGGGTGTGTCTGTGTAAAGGCAGTTTTGATACGGCTTGCTCAACGTTGCCCGTTGGTTAGCTTGTTTGCATGGTGCGCAGCTCCGCGCAAACGGGGTACGCTGGTTTAAGCCTCATTTGGCTATCGGCACGCATATTACACTCAGCTCAGTTAGGGGCACATATATTTAGCATGTTAAACCACTGCTCAGCTATGGGCACTCATTTTGCACCAGTTAAACCACTGCTCATCTTCTGGCAGATGCACTCACCCTGTTAAACTGTAGCTCAGCTATGGGCACATCTGGCATTTTTTATTCTTTTGCTACCTCACATTTCTTCAATATAAATGGGCTATTTCATTACATTTTACATAAACTGTGGTTTTATGTGTACATATTTGTCAGGGACTTGTTTCGTGCTTATTTTGCTAAAAATAAAAATTGGTGTTGTGGGGGCTCGAACCATGAATGCCTGCTCTTCAGCCAACACCTCTAATGCTACGCTATTGCTTCCTGGCTTACTTTGCATATTTAGTTCTTATATGCTTTCCCACTAACTGCTAACTGTAGCTGCACTACGAGCACGCCAGCGCAAACGAGCGCACTCACGGTTAAACATATTTACAATTTAAAAAAAATATATAACATGTTTATTTATATGTTTTCTGTTCATAGTCTGTGGGGACATGTGTTGTGTTCTGTTTATTCACATTTCCGTGGACTCTGTCGTGGGTGTTTACTTTGGGAACTTTTCCTCTTCTGGGGGCGTGTCCGCTTACAGGGCTCGGCCTACGGAGATGCCCCCTACTGTCTTACACGGACCGTGTTAGCCTTAAGTGTGATTCAGCATGCTCTCATGAATATGCAAAGCATGCTGATATCACTCAGTTTAACTGCAGCCTCCGTGTATGAGTTATAAGTCTTACACGGAGGCTTCGTGAATCCTGCCCTACTTATTTTTATAATTGCTACAAGCAATATCTTCAGTGTAGCACATTAAACATGGACAGTGACACAGCATTATTTCTGTCTCTTATCATGGCTTTTCATACTATGCCTCTCAATAACATATAACTTGCTTAGTTATGAAATGATACATGCAAATATGAAAATTTGAATAACCAATGACAAACAGTGGTTACAAATACCACATCAGTATGTCCTATTTTATCAATCTTAATCACAT
Organism: Protopterus annectens; assembly: GCF_019279795.1. Lineage (NCBI taxonomy): Eukaryota > Metazoa > Chordata > Ceratodontiformes > Protopteridae > Protopterus > Protopterus annectens. The sequence goes on along the minus strand of NC_056741.1, from coordinate 982,917,262 downwards.
TTTGCTTCTTACCCCTTGACCTTCCATATGCTGCCTACCAGTAAGTCACATAGATACGGAATTTAGTCCTCCAAAATGTGATGTTACTAAAGGAGCAATGAACATTAAAAAGAAGCATGCAAAAAAGGCACCACTGGTGTGGATGAGTTAAGACAGCAGCCTCACTGGATTATAATCTTAGATTATATTGCCTGAAGATTATGTTAAACTTGTTTTCCAGTGGTGGACAATGACCTGTATAATGAAGATTCTACTTTGGTGGGCTGAGCAGATAAGCAACCTCTAGAATAACAACCCTATTGCTTTAGACTACAGAATGTGAACAATCAAAGATTTATTCTACTTTTGTGCCAGAGTTAATAGCACCAATTTTCAAAAGCTTACTCATCTCAGGATTGCAAGACTAATGCCACGTGACACTTTTGGCCATGCTTTGCTTTCATTCTACATATATGCTATGGTGCCTTATGTATCACAGCTGTATACAGTTCATTGTTCCGGAATTATCGTGATTGCAGTCATGAAATGGTTAGTAGGAGAGGAAGGTATTTTAACAGACATGGCTAGTATTTAATGACATTAGAAATGATACTTTCAAGAAGGAAAGATAACTGGGAATTATTTCCTGTGGTTCAAACCTTTACTTTTTACTACTATTTTTTTATTTCTGACTTAAATTAACATATTTTATAGAAAAAAATAATGATTTCAGCTATTAAAACAAATACCTTCTAGATGTGTGTGTGTGTTAGAAGTCATTTGGTTTAACTGTTAACACAGACTAAACATTTGATGGTTCCAGTTATCACTTTTATTGTAAGTAAAGCATATCACTGTGTAATCAGACATTCTTTTTTTTTCTTTATTTTACTTTATTTACTTTATTTATTCTTTGTTATCTGGAGTTGAGTGCTTATCCAGACTGACCATTTTTAAGCTCAACCTGAAATACCATCACAGTTAGACAAGTTTAACAAAGGAAGAACACATTTCAACAGATACAGTGGCTAAACTTTTAAAAATCATAACATTTAAAAATCATGACATTTAAATTCTAAAGGTGATAGATACTGGAGAATAACAAACAAATTACATGAAACTTAAATGAATATGAATGTTGTTGAAGTAATACAGTATGATATTATAGTGAAATGAATATCATTAGAGCAGTACATATGCTACATCAGGAATGTCAGTGAAGCTTCATAGTATAGATAAACATTTATGATTATAATTTACATGGAAGTGAGAGACAGAGAGAGAGAAGAAGAGAAAAGAAAAAATATACATACTTGTTTACAAAATTAGAGGAGAAACAGAAAAAGGGGATGTGAGGGGGGTGTGGATATAAAGAAGAAAGTGAGGCGAGGAAGTAATAAGGGAGGGTTAATTGGGGATACTGGGAGTAGGAAGGGAGGAGATATTAAGTGTACAAATTGGAGTAATGAGGTTTGAACATGAATTAGGTGGATTGAAGGAGAATGGATTGTCTTATATTTTAGGTAAAGCCTTGAGAAGAGAAGCATTTGCATGATGATTGTAGAAACAGATGTTTTTAAGGTTAGGTTTAAGTGTATGGAAGGGAGAAGTAAACTTAGACCAAAGGGGAGAAAATCTAAAATATGAGTAGCCATAACTGGAAAACTGTTAGCAATGGTGCAGAGTTTGTTTACAGGAATAGTTAGTTAAAGCAATGATGTGGATATGAGGCTGCATGTAGAATTATTCTGAGATTATTGGCTAGTGAAGTAGAGGCGTGTTTAATTGTGTGTTAGTTTATATATTAGGGAAGTAATAAGTAGGATGTACGTTTCCATAATGGAGAGTTATTTGGCTTGGAACAGCTCTGTGCAGTGGTGTGCATGTGGAGTGGCTGCTGTGGTAAATCCACAGATATAGTTATGGTGAAGAGTAGGATGTGAAGGGCTTACAGTATTTTTCTTTGATTCTGAGGCTGTTAAAGGGGAGTGATCATACATAGTTCCCTATTAAATAGTATTATAGTATTTCTAGCATAGACTAGAATCAGACCTACTACTGGATCTGGTTCAGTTTGTTAAACTGAGCACTAAACCAGGCTATCTTTTGTTGGAGATGGCCTACCTGCACCCTTTTGGCAGGAAAGTGTAGTTAGAACTTATCTGATTGAAAGTTAAAGAGGACTCAGTTTTGACCTTTTCTTATTGCATAAATTGTTTAGTTCAGTTTGCTCACTGTTTTAACACATCCCCACAGAGTTAGGTGACTAGCCATTGCTCTTCTGTATTTATCTATGCAATACATGGGATTTGTTGCATTCTGCTAACCATAAGTACAATTTTATACTGCATTTTGCAGTTTTAAACTGTATGTTTGCTCTATTGTTGATTTTTTTAAAACTGTTTTTGCTGATTTGTTCCACTTTTTGTCTGCTGTAGCACTGACTACATTCAGACCTGCTGAATCTGGTTCTGATTGTTAAATTGAGCACTGAACCAGGCTATCTTTTCTTGGAGAGGTCTCCCTGTACCCTTGTAGCAGGAGAGTGCAGTTAGGACTCATTTGATTGAAGGTTGCTGGCACAATGCTCAGTTTGGAGCTTTTTTATTAGTTAAATTGTTTAATTTAGTTTGTTCACTATTGCTACATAAGCCCCGTGTTTACATGGGTTTGCACTTGCTTTTACACAGCTCCACAGAGTTAGGTGACCAACAACGCTCTGCTGTATTCATCAGTTTATGCGTAGCTCATACTGGGGATAACCACTTGAGATTATAGACACAAAAACTTCAGTAGATAAAATTTTCCCTCAGTGGCAAACCATGATCCAGCCAAGAAGTTCTTAAATTGTGTTTAGCAGCTCAGCTGCCCTTTTGCCCCTTAAACAGTCCCAAAACCACCAAATCTACAATAGTCTCATACCATTTAGAGAACTTCTGCTAGAATAGACCATTTATAGAGCACATCATTAGTATAGATCCCATTTAGAGCATCCATTTATACTATAACCCCTCATTTTCTCTCCCAACCATGAAAAGAGGATTTAACCTAGCATTATGGATGGTCAGTTTCTCTCCATTTCTCCTACCAGCCTGATTGATATGGGCATCCTGAGGCAGTATAGTAGCTGCCTAATGTACACTGATGACCCTCTACTCCTAAATCACCCAAGTAAAACTTGTGAGAGATGCATCTATACTAAGAATATGGAATCCTTGCTCTCTCGTGCAAAGTCAGCTCATTACTTCATCTCCTACACAAATCATGCACTCAACACATAAACTATCATATGCAGAGGTACTCACCAGAAACCAACCTAAACACCAGAGAACTTCTAAACACAAACAAGCTGCACCTAATACAACACCTACAGCACTCAATACACATAAAAGACAAGCACCAGTGTCTCATAAAATAAGCTCCTAAGGCAAAGCACATCTAAACCAAAATTTTTAGTCATAGGTGACTCCATTGTGAGACACGCAGATGTCTCACTCACCAGGCTGTACAAGGGGAAGGTTAGAGTCAGCTGTCTATTAGGTGCCAGGATCCGTCAGATCACACACACATTCAAGTCTGTCAACAAGTACCATTATGATTCTTTCATACTTCATGTTGGTGTGAATGACTTGAGACATACATCAATGGTCTATATGAAGAGAGACATGATTGAGCTCTATCAATATGTGTCTCAGGTAGGAATGTCCCTAGTCTAGAGCAGCACTCTACCCTCATCTAGGATGATACCACAATATAAACAAAAAATGACTGACTTCAACAATTGGCTTAGTTTCTGGTGTCATTCTAAGGGGATCCATTTCTTGTCAGCCTGGGATAACATGGTTGATAGACTGTGCTGCTTTGCCGGATATGGTCTTCACCTGTCACATCTAGACTTTTGGATACTGGCTAAGGCACTTACCTCCCCCATAGTGCCTTTTTTAGACAAGATCTCAAGAACAAAATATTTGACATGAAAATATCATTCACAAATAAATTAAAGGTTATGCTGCTAAACGCTAGGGGTTTAAATCAGAAACTGAACTGCTTGGAAGCACTCCTATCCCTAGAGGATGTTGATGTCTGTGCTGTCACAGAAACTTGGTTCAGGGCTGCAGACAGTACCCCAGCCTTGCAAGGCTGCAATGTCTTCCACACTTTCAAACCACAAAACGAAGGTATGAAAGCCAAAGGAGGAGGAGTATTTATCTTCATCAAAGATAAATACACCTCTAGACTGGTTAGACAGGAAAACTCCATGGAGTTACTCCAAGTTCAACTAACTGTGGATAAGACCTCCCCCTTTCATTGGTAGTTATAGGTCCCCTTCAATGAACCAAGATACCCACACTGCTTATTTGGACCTACTTTGAGTCAATCAAATTACAACCAAACACTCTAGTCATGGACAATTTTAACTATCCCTCCATTGACCGGGAAATGTATATGACTACCAACATGCTTGCACAAAGTTTCCTGAAGTTTGTTAACACTTATGCCCAGGAACAAATAGTATGCAGCCCTACAAGGGGCTCAAATGTTCTTCATCTGGCCATCACCAACATGGGTGACCATTGCACCGCCACAAGTATAGGACCCTCACTGGTTAAATCTGATCAAATGTCAGTCACATTTGAAGTAGCTGTAATTCCTGAACCCCTTTTAGGTGAAATCAGGCAAGAAAATTTCACCAAAGCTAATTATACCCACCTTAGAGATGGCATAAATAATTTCCAAGCTCCTGTTCCCACAGATGGCAATGGCAGCTATACTAAGGTATACACAAATACCCTGTTCAAACACTTAAACAAATGTATTGACATAGCTGTACCTGATAGGATCAAAACAAAATCCTCAAGAAAAAAAAAACAAGCTTCCCTGGTGGATGTCTAGCATTAATAAGTTATACAACAAGAGGAAGAAGTGTCTAAGAATAAAAAAGAGAGGTCCCAGCACTGGAAAAATATCTTCCTCTACTTGAACAAACAAATAAGACAACTTGTAAAATTGTCTAAGGACAACTTCGAAAAAAAATAGCAACCATAGCTAAGGATAACCATAAGGCATTCTTCACCTTTATCCATAACCTAAAAGGTAGGACCCAGATGTGTGCTGAGCTACCTGTTGAAGGCATCACACACACACTGATCCTGCAAAAATAGCTAACCTATTAGCTGACAGGTTTGGTGAAAATTTCTCCCCCCTTTCCCCTCCAAACATTCCCCAAAGTCATTCCCTCTACATCTCCCCCACCCTGCATCTCCAAATAACAAGTCATTAATGTTCTCTCCAAGGCTAAAAACACAGCCTGTATGGGACTGGATAGCATCTCAGGTTGTGTTTTAAATGGTGTAAAACATGAGTTAGCAACTCCATTAGGTACTCTCTTCAATCACAGCCTGTGTACTGGCTTTTTCCCTGCTGAATGGAAAACAGCAACTGTCATCCCCCTTCATTAAGAGGGTACAACAACAGACCCTGGGAACTACAGACCCATACGCTTAACCAGCCTTATCTGTAAGGCAATGGAACAAATCATCAAGGACCTTATAAATATGGATATAGGTCATCTCCAAACCCCTGATCCAACACAGTTTCTTTTTGTCAAAGCCAGGTCATGCCTGTTAATCCTGCTGGACTTATTTGAAAACATTGCCAGCACCATAGATGCAGGCAAATCTCTGCATACAGCCTACCTTGACTTAGCCAAGGCCTTTGACACAATGCCACATTCAGGCATCATCGATAAACTCTCCTAGTTGAATATCAACCCTTATTTCATCAGGTGGATTGCTAATTGGCTCACTGACAGATAACACTCAGTAAAGGTTTGGGACTTTACCTCAACCAGCAGACCTGTCAGCAGTGAGGTTCCACATGGGTCAGTGCTGGCTACCCTATTGTTTGGAATATACTTCAAAGACGTTCAGGCCAGAACAGAGGGGCTTTGGCTGATTAAGTCTGCTGATGACTGCAAATTAGGTGCAACCACTGAATCACCAACTGATGTCAATATACTTCAAGAGGGACTTACACAAACCAAGGATCGGTGCCAAAACCATGGACTCAAACTCAATGCAAAAAAAAATGCATTATTATCCCCTTAATTAAAACCTATATCCCTGCAGACTATCATATAAATAATAATATTCTAAATAACAACTCAGTAGTGAGAGACTTGGGAACACAGGTTGACTGCAGCCTAAACTTTGACCACCATGTGTCTATTGTTGTAAGGAAGACATTCTACTTTGCTCACTTCATTAGCAAAGACATTGCCTCAAGAGAGAAAGAGGTAAATAATACCCCTGTACTTGACCCTCATCAGGCCAATAACTGAGTACAAAGCTACCTTTTGTATGTACCTTACCAGGCACCTGCAGCAACTTGAGAAATTGCAGATATTTCCAACCAAGAAAATTCAGGGTCTCCAGCACATGTCATATATTGGCAGACTGAAGTCACTGCCACTGAACTCAATAGCCAACAGACTACTTAGAGGAGACTTGTGCCAGAGCAATCTCAGATCCAAACCAAATGACAATACTGCACATCTGCAAGTCAAATTGGACAAGGTCATCCACTCCAGGGACCTTAACCTGGCCTGCGACATAAATAGTAACTGCTGGAGAGACAGATATGTCTCTCAGAGGGTGCCACTCCTCTGAAACAGGCTATCAGTTTACGTCAAACAAAGCCCCTCGCTGACCCTGTTTTAGCATAGCCTGTATGACTGGATGGTAAACCATAAATTCCTGCTGAGGATTTCACCTATGACCCTCCTAGATATGGGAAACCATTGCTAATTAAGATTTTGAGTTTAGACAAGATCCTTTATACTGGATTTCTCTAGTATTTTATTGGGTACACATGACTAGGCTTATAAATACTTTTGGGTCAATAGCCCAGTAACCACTTATGAACCTATCCATGGATCCCTTTCAGTGTTGTTATACTTTCTATGTAATACAGCTTAACAACATGATTTACAATGTTTGATGTTCTTATCCAGATATTTTGGCACCTCCTGCAGAATGAAAAATGTAGAAACTTCTCACACCTTTAGACACCTTCCCTTGTCAATGGAGCCATTACTCAAGTGATTTGCTTGATTTCAAAATGAAATCATATTCTGTACTCCTTAAAATAATGCAGCGAATGTATTGCTCATAATGAGCAACTTGCAACTGTATTAGAAACTACAGGGGAAAAAAATCACTTTCACCCTTCATCTTTCAACTGTACCTTGCCCGGGTTTACTGTCAGTATACCCATGCAGATACACCATATGAGCTGTGGAGTATGAATTAATTTATGAATGAGGCATTGTTTTCACCAGTTCAGAGGCAATATGTTCAAGATCTTTAAAAACTTAAGTGAAAAAGTGTAAGTGAAAACAAGGAACTATGATGCATTCTTATTGTATTAAATTATCTGCTCAATGAAAGGGTTTTAGTCTGAGAATTCTAGTATATGGGCTATATTTTTACTTATTAGGATATATGTCAAAAAAGGGGATTAGACCGCATCATGACTGCCTGTTTAACATTACTGATTTTTTGTGCATCTCAATGTACTTATTTTTATTACTAACAGTGATGGGGACAGTACTATTTCCTGCTTAGCCCCCTTCTGAGTTGTATTCTTTTGGATTTGACCATGTCTGCTAGTACTATCACTTCTGAATGCTGAAATATTATCTTGAATCATTTTAAGAACCTCTGCCTAAAATTCTTCATGGTCAGTACCATATAGACTATTTCTAGTCTCAATGCATCACTTTACTGATATGAATGAAGACTGCCACCATACTGTCTCCATCTGCCTCTCTTCAGTTCCTATATTCAGTGGAGCAGCTGTTTCCAATGATCCAGCAGTTTCCCACTTATTACATCTTGCTTGACAGTCTCCTACTAATTTTGCAAAAAACATCCTCTAATAAGACATTCAAGTTTGCATTTCAGATGGACATGGGCCTATGATTGTTCCATTCAACTACCAGGTTTGCCATTAATATATTAGCATTAATATAGAGCTGTACATTGAATGGGGTGATTTCTGTGCAGAATATGAATGTCTTCCTTGTGTCCTTTGGGGTTTTGCCTGGTTCTCCAGTTTCTTCTCACATCCATAAACCATGCAATAGCTGAACTGCTATTCATTCAGCTTAACTATCAATGTCAAAGCAGTGAGTGAGTCTATATGTGCATACTCACACATGCATGGACATGCATGCATGTGTATGGTCATGTGTTTTTATATATAAACACATGCACAACTTATGAGGGACTTGCAGCCCATCCAGAATTAGCCACTACTTATTCTCTGAATGGGAATGAAGCACTACTCTTTTGCCATGCAGTTAGAGTAGAGGATTTGGGTTATAAGCTGTTAATAATCTAGTCCAAGATTTGATTCAATCAGCTTTCATTTGCATACTCTGTGACTTTGAGCAAGTTACTTAATCAAGTGGTGTGCTGGGATGATTGGGAAACTGGCCTGTGCTCGTCAATGGTCTCCCTGACCACATGACTAATAATTATTTATAAACATTATGAGTGCTAAAATAGGCTCACTCATAAACTTGAACTGGACAAAGTTGATGCCAATAAATGAATGGCTGAATGGATGAATCTTTAAAATCTGTTTTCTTTACTTCCTTGTTAGTTCCAGTTATTCCTAAGCTTTACTTCATTTTAAAACCCTGCCAGTCCTAGCTCTCTTTCCTTTTATACATCTTTTGTCCATAATGATTTTGCAGTCATTACTCATCCTTTTCAGCTTGCTTCCACTCAGGTCGCAGTGTTATGTGACTGAGCTGTATGCATCCCCTGTTCTTTATAATGTTTGTCACTGCACTTCTAAAGCATTCTACTTTCCCCACACTCTTGAATCTTGATCCCCCTTCCTTATTCTCTAACCCCACTAATATTTATTGAATGATTCTGCTCCCTCTTTTTTATGATAAAGCTTGTCCTCTTTTTCCATCTGAACCTAAAGAAAATATAAGCTACCATCTACCTGGCCAGCCATATTCCAATTATTTACAGATTAAACATTCCAACTGATTACTTTTTTGCATATTCTAGTTTCATCAAGTCAGATATACATTCATTATAGTATACCTTATTTCTTCTACTTGGTGCAGTCTCAGAGTTAAAAATACACGGAGAAATCAAGGCTATAGGGCACAGCTCCAACATCAGTGGGACTTGCCCCAGCAAAAACAAGTACGAAAATTTGTGAGAATTGTACTTATTTGTATGGGTTTTGAGCAAATTATGTTCAGGTTTCTATGATAGTTTCAAAAATGTTAACTCATCTACAGTGTCATCCTCTCCTATTCATGCACGATGTCTCTTATCTTACTTTTAACATAATCACCATTCCATGCTCTTCCATAAATCATTTTCTGTGCTTCTTCTGGATTCATCACTAATTCATCCAATGTTCTAAAGCAGAGACACTTATATAGTTACAAAAGTTATATTCATACGTCTCAATCTCTTGGTGGAAGAAATCTGGACAAAGCTTAAAGTAACAGGGGCAAAGGCTCAGAAAAAGGGACAGATTTTAAATATTACTCATAAAAATTAGAAAATTTCTGGAATAACAGGTTTTGTGTTAGCATGCATTTTCTGAAGGATGTGAAATCTGAAACTCAAGTGTATGTCATTATTTAGTGACTTCAATCCACACTGATTTACTAGAAAAGCACATATTTTATGAGCAACAGACCAAAAATATGAGAAAAAAATCTGGACATTTGAGAAGTACAGTTGTGTTCTCTTCAATTCTCTAAGGAAAGCTCCATACAAATGGTTTAGTGGTGGAAAGTTTGGGTGAGTGCTTGGAAAGAGACATAAATTACCCCTGGCACAGCTGTTATAGGCATTCATTTGGAGTGCAGTGAGGTGAAGGATCAGATACGAATGTATAAGTTCCTGATGCACACAATTGGTCTAGAAGTAAAATGAATACTACATACCCTTTAAATAGGTTCATAGCTTCATAGATAGGTACTAGGCTATCGGCCCTAGGGCCTATACAAGCCTAGCCAAAAAGGTACCCTTGCTTTCGCCACCCAAAAAAATTATTTTCCTGTGCCCCTGTTGAGCAGAGTCACAGAGGTGATCCCTGGGGTAAATTTCCTATTTCCCAGCCAATCATCAAGATTTTTCTTGAAGAGTGCTAATGTGGAGCTTTGTTTGATATACATAGGTAGTTTTTTCCAGAGTATGGGAAGTCTCTGGGACAGGAATCTATTCCTCCAGCATGTTCTGTTTATTGTGGTGACAAGGTTTAGGTCCCTAAAGTGTATAGCTTGGAGGGATTGTGATTTCTTTAAGTGGACCATGTCCAACAGCTCTGGGTTTGACATAGCTTTGTATGTTATGCAGAGATCACCATGGAGTAAAGCTGGAGTTTTTTGAGACGGTCTGCCTAGGGCATCTGTTTGAGGCCAGTAATCCTCTTTGTGAGGTATTTCTGCAGCCTTTCTAATTGTTGTAGATGTCTTGTGAGGTACATACAAATTATACATAGGCTCAGAAACTACACAAAAACATACTTGTTACATTACCCTAATCACATCTTTCTCTAACTATTTCCCTGCCTACTCCATCCATCTCCATGTCCATTTTATGACATGAATGTGTGTATCAATGGCAGCTTGGAAAGTCTTTCTTATTTTTTTTTCTGGGTATTTATGGACATGATTGCATCCAATTAAAGTAATAATTCTACAAAAAGCAGTTAAAGCAGTCTGAGGTGTTAGTTTTACAGACTCGGGCATTCTATTTGCCATGCCAGACAGAAAATCTAAGTTTGTATAGTGATTTCTTCACTACCAGATAATTGCACTGATTTCTGGACAGTCTGAAAAAAATGGGTAGGTGGAAACCAGACTAGGCCTACTTAATAAACAGCTTCTTGAAAGTGGATCAATATACAGAGTTCTGATGACAGAATTTGAAACTCCTTAAAAATGGTTTCTGTATTCCTTAGGAGCTTTTCCTTTTATGGGTATAAGGACTCACACAGCTGTGTGCTGGGCATTGTGTTTATAACAATGTTCTCTCTATTATAGTGCTGCCATAGCAATATTATTGTGTTTCTGAAAATAATTGTCTGTTGATGCAGAACTCTGTACAGTGATCTTTATAATTGCCTTATTATGTCAAGGATATAGGATATAAGGCTTGTTTAATTATAGGTAAAGAAAACTCATCTTTAAATATTTACTAATGCAGAGATTTGGCTAGTACTTTGGAACAGGCATAGCCAATGACTCTGCTCCAAGATGTACCTCCCTGAGAACAAATGGCTGAAAACCAACATGACACCTCCTCCACTGGTTCCACCTGTGTTTTTACTCTGGTCATGGTTCCACAATTAATGGTTGAGTTACAAGTTAGTCAGGAACCATGTCATTGAACACAATCCAACTAAAATACCACATGATGAAAATTTCACCTGTTTGCATGTTTTGTAGAGGGAGGGGGCACACCCCCATTCAACAAATGTTCAGGGCAAGCCCTCCATGCCTCCGGACTTATAAAAAACAACTCTACAGTAGCACAAGCCTGATGACGAGAGAGATCTCTCAAAACAAATGAATCAATGCCAAAGCACACTCAGAAATGGTACCAGCAGTGACTTCATATAGAAAAATGCTACTGGTGAATTGCACAACTTGAATCTTGGGAAACTGGACTCTAGGAAGCATAGATTTACTTCTGTACACTGTTCATGCACTCACATTTGACAACTTTTTGAAACATCCTTCTAGTCCCTTCCTCTCTTCTTTCCTCATTGCATCTACTCTAAATTTGCACAATCTTTCTTCCCCTCTCAGTTGCCTTATCTTCCACTTGGTCTATGTCATCTAATTGCAGACTTTACAAATTCTATGGGTTCCATTTTTTCTTCCTCTCTTTTTTCTCTTCTTTTTCTGGCACTTCTCTGTCCTCTTTATACTGGTTGCATGTACCAACTATCTTTATCTTTATAATTGTATTGCTGTAATTTGGTAAAGCACATGCCTTATCCTTTTCTTACACTTTGTTGTTGTGTCTTTCGGCTTTTCCCGGTTAGGGGTCACCACAGCGGAACTCCGGTCTGATAATGATTGGTAGTTGATTTTTACCTGCCAAGTTACCAGCCCTGATGCACAACCTTCAATGAAGGAACACCCATTCATGCATGTCTCCACACAGAAGACGTTCTAGCTGAGAATCGAACTGGACAGCGTCATACTGTGAGGCGACAATGCTACCGCAGCACCTTTTCTTACACTATTTGTTTTAATTTCCTTCTAATCAGGAAAACAAATTCTAACAATAACTTGTTTGAAAAGACATCCTGCAATAGTGAGCTATAATTTCTCATGATGGTATGCTCTCTGTACATCCATAAAATCAAATTTCATCATTTATCAAAAACATGCACATTGATTTTGTTTTGTTTTTCCCTATTAGACTGCTCATCAATGTAGTAGTTTAGTTATATTATTTGATTTAGAATGTATCTTGGCTGTCACTGACAGATTGTGCATGTGTTTAGGTGATGATGCATAGAAGTTTAATTTTAGTCTTTCCAATGCCAAATTAGTTTTATGGGATAGGATATCTGAATACTGCTTATTAAGTTCCTCAATTGTTTTCATCTTATCAGGGGTAAGTTGGGAGGGATTAGATTTAATGTTTAAGAGTTGAGCCTGAATATTTTGCAAATCCAAGTCCCATTTTTTTGTTTATTTTTGAACCATGTTATTATTTTACCATAAAGATAGGCTTTTAATACATCCCATACCATAATCATGTTGGATTCTGGGGTGAGATTGGTCTCCAGAAAAAAATGTACCTCTGATGTGAACCAGGACTTAAATTCTTTGCAAAAAAAATCTCTCAAAGCATCTACTGCCAAATAATGCATATGTTATGCCTGCAACTTCCACTGCTAAAATATATATACATAATAAATTCCAAACAACTTCACTAAATCATTTGTGTTAGTTTAGACAAAATGCCCCAAATACCACACGTCTTTGCCAGCTGTTGTCACAAAGTAATTCAAAAAAGCCTCTACTAGAGAGAAATATTTTTCAGTACTGAGTATTTACAATACAACACAGATTCTGGTTCAGTAGCAGTGATGAAAAATAGCTTATTTTGGTGTGCTCTGCTTCCCTCCTAATGCACAGGAAGGTATGTATTTCTAGATTTCTTAATAAGCATCCAGAACAAGAGATATCTAATGTAAACAATGCGCCAACTGAGATTTGAAAAACAAATAGTGTGAAGGCAAATGTATGCATTAGCCATTTGTACACCTTCCTAAATGCTAAAAATCTGTTTAATGATGCCAGGCAGTTAGTTAGTTAGCTTTTACCATTTCACATAAAGAAAGAACAGAAATTACAAAAATTTGACCAGATAAAGAAATATGCTGAACTTTAGTTTAATGCTGTCTAGGCAATGACAGCATCATTGAAAAAAACTTAATATGGTAATACTATGCCTGGGTGCTGCTTCATATTTACAAAACAATGCCACTGTGCCACGTATTCAGCAATTCTGCACTTTTCAGCTTATCCTGCCCCTGAAAGAAAAATAGCCATCTGTATAATGGATGTTAGCACAGGTTTGAAGGGTTTAAGAGGTGAACCTCTGCCTTCAAGAGCTAAACCCAAGTTAAAGTGTGTATGTGTGTGTGTGTTTTACATATATATATATATATATATATATATATATATCTATATATATATATATCTATCTATATATATATATATATATATATGTATATAGGGCACCTACCACATAGTCGAACTTGTACAAGTTCGAACCCCATATAATATGGTCGAGACCATGAGTTTAAACTTATACAAGTTTGAGCTTTTAAATGGACATCTCCATAAGGGGAGGTTTCCATTAATTTCAATGTGGTGCAATCTCAGAGTTGGTATATTTAAGTTGTGGGGTGTGTGAGGGGGTGCAGCCCCCAACATGGGTCGTTCAGGGGGGCTTGCCCCCCTGCTTACAATAGTTTATTTTGTTTTTACTTTTTTTTTTTTTTTTTTTTATCACTAGTCGAAGTTTTGCAACTTCGAACGGAATGGGTCAAACATTCCGTGTTCGAAGTTCTATATCTTTGACTACATGATATAGACTCTATACATATATATATATATATATATATATATATATATATATACATATATATATATATATATATATATATATGGTTCTACCCGTGACAGCTGAGAGCTGAGCTGAGAAGACCGACATCGGAAGAAAGAGCGAAAGAAGAGACCGAAGAGGACCGACCCAAGCGCGACAATGCAGATCGACAATGCAAGAGATGACAACCTGATGACCGGGATGACCGCCGAGGATGCCGGGATGCAGGAGTATCGTAGGCTGTGTGGCGGACGGACGTGGCACGCGAGGAGCAGGTAAGTGATAGAGGTTGGGGATCTGGGTGGGGGGGTAAAGGGGTTAAGAGCCATAGGGTGGTTTAAGGGAGGGGGGGTTAGGAGTAGGTAGGGCGAGTGAGGAGAGAGTTAAGGTTAAGGTTAGAAGGGGGTTAGGAGGCGGGTAGTTAGAGGGCGGGTAGGAGTGGTAGGTACGAGGGACGGGAGTTAGGTAAGGGTATTAGTGTGGAGGTGTTGTGTGTTTGGTGGAAGATTTTAGTGGTTGTGTTGTGTTGGTGTGGTGTGGTGTGTTTGTATGTGTTTTCTGTTATTTGGGTTTTGTGTTTTTTGTATGTGTGTTATGTGTGGTGTTGTTTATGGGTTTATGTCGTGTGGTGTATGTGTGGTGGTTGTGTGTGTTGTGTGGTTATGATTTGTGGTGTGTGTCCATATATATATATATGGGTCTACTTTAAAACATTGAAATTTCATAATGTTGAATTTCATATCATTGAGATCATAACATCAGAAGGGCAAAACACTGAAAACCCACAACATCGAAAACTCCCCATGTGGGAGACTCTGCCCCACACACCCCCTGTAAATTAAATATACCAACTCCAAGATCGCACTACAGTGAAAAAAAAGTTAATTTCCTAACCTTAGGAAATTAGGGTGTGGGGGGTGCAGGGGGGCAAAACATAGTAGAAAGTGTGTTTGTCGGTGCTGTTATAGGTGGAGGAAAAGTTATTTACATCTGCGTTGTAGTTTTCATTGTTATGAAGTAGACCCATATATGGATAATTTTATATTTATATATATATATATATATATATATATATATATATATATATATGTATATATATATATAGAGAGAGAGATAGACAACGAGAGAGGCAGAATCAGAGCACTTAAAGTGAACTAATAAGTCTGATATTTAATGAGTAGTTGCTGGTGTTTCTACCAACATATGCTTACTGTTAGACCACAGAAAATGCACAGCTGCAACAATGGCTTCTTAGTATAGTTAGACCATATTTTTCACCCCATTGTGTCAGATCTGGAACATCAGGCCTACTCAATATGAATATAAAGAAAGTGACATGAGGGGGAGCAACCTGCGTGGCCACCCAGAAATGCATACAAATACAGACATGTTAACCACAGTACATGTCTGCATGTGAATTAGTCTGCTGAGTTAACAAGTTACACAGGTCAGTTAACTGGTTTGAGAATCCTTTTCAGCCATGCCCCAGGCTAAATAAGCAGATACAAATGAATGCTGGTAGCTATATTGCATATAGTGCATTTACAACTGGTTTAACATGCACAGAAATAAACCTTGTATCTAAAGTAAAGAGCGATATAATCAGCAATATCCAATAACTAAATTATGTACATTTATTGAAAAACATATTTACAATGTCATATGATAGCATGGGAATCACAAGTGAGTTATGTAGTCAGCTTTGCGCACCTGTACCACTTTAGCAATGGGTGTTAACCCTATAATGCTATCCCTTTCCTTAACCTTAACCCTTCACCTTACATTCATTAAATCTATCCTGTAACACTGCCACTAGACAAGACACAGTTGGACACACAAACAATACTATATCTTATCCCCTAACCTAACCCTGATGCTAACTCTAAAATACACAAACTCACACAAATATATAACACCTATTCTTACTCATCCCCAGTCCTTACCCTGCCTCACATACACATGCAGAAACACTCTAACCCCTTCAGCCTCACTTTTCTATATCGGCATTACACAGAATCAACCTTTCCACCACATCGGGTATGGTTCAATGTCAGTAGTATGGATAGTCATGCAGTGGAAAGGTTGAAGAAACGGCATTCAACAAAAACATGGGGGACCCATATATACATATATATATATATACATATATATATATATATATATATATATATATATATATATATATATATGTGTGTGTGTGTGTGTGTGTGTGTGTGTGTGTCTGTGTGTGTTATGTATATATATATGTGTGTGTGTGTGTGCAGTATCATGTGTACGTGGTACTCTAAGGTTTATAAGGCAGTCATAAAATCAGATACATGAATGTGCACATTGATCATATGGTCTTCTGACATGATCCCACTGAATACTGGTTTGGCAACCATCATCTTTATATAGAGAGAGAGGGGTGCATTTAAATTGTCAGTATTTGATGCAACTAGATTTGATAAGTACAACAGAATCCTCAGGCTTGTCACACGTACTTTTGGATACACTACATTTATGTAGCACCACCTACTAATATTGGTCAGAAGTCTGTGACTACATCTGTCACCAGAAATGCAGTCACCCACAAAAAGAAACAATTAAAAGATTTCTTTGATTCCATTAAATGATTAAGTCTCCAGCAATAATACTGGAATACATAATTAAGTGCAAAAATATTCTACGTAATCAGTGAAAACATGAGTAAAACTGCATCATAAATAAAAACAGTTTCATACTTTAATAGCCTTCTGTTTCAAAATGCATTTAATATTCATGGAGTCATTCAGAGCTAGTATCTTTATTGCTTACAACTTTAGCCACCAACATAGCTACTTAATATCCAGGAACAGTACTTTGAAATATTACTGTATCGCTAGGAATTCCACATTCTACTTACTCTGTATATGCAGACAGTCTGTGGAATGAGTAGGTTCATGCTCTTCTGCACAGTTCAAATGTCTTCAAGAAATGAATTTCCAAACACAAACGTAAACAACCAGTTGCACAGATGCAGAAAACTGTTTTCGTCTTCTGCATCTGTGTGAGACTGGATGCAAAGGAGAACACCCTTAAAATAAAAAAAAAAGTAATTTTGTTTTTAAATTAAAAGAAGAATAATCTTCTGACATTTTTTCAGGACAATATGCTGTCCTTTCCATTTTCAGGATAGTGTCCCTTAATTCAGGGCAGTTCTGAAAACGTCTGGACAGTTGGCAGCCTACTTTGCCTCCCTCTCACTGTGCTTTACATTATTCTCATTCTGCTCAAAGATATCACCACAGTCTGTTTACTTAGGCCAGCACTTCTTCGAGCATTTCTGCCATACCTCTACGATAGCCATCTCTTCACAGAATGCCCAGATTTATGCCTCATATTTTTGGTCTCTTCCTCATAAAAGGTGTGGTTTTCTTTCAAGTCACAAAATTTGAAGTGACTAAATAATGACGTACATTTTAAAATTCATATACATTAAAAAATGCATGCTATCACAAATCTTATTATTCTAGAAACATTCTAAGTTTATAAAAGCAAAATTTAAAATCTGTCTCTATTTTTGTGCCTTTATACCCCCCCACATTTTTTTTCAGGCTTTGTCCAGATTTCTTGAGCTATGAGGTTGAGAGATATGAGTTCCACTAAGCAGTACCGCTAGACTTCCATAGTTCTTTAAAATTTAAATATTTAATTCACCAGTTCTCCTGTACAGTCCTTGACAGGATTTAGTAAATTCTGCATATTAAAGTTAATTTCTTTTAGGAAGATAATATCTATAGTCTAACTTCTAAGTTTGCGCAACATAGTTTTTTTCACTAGTTATCTATATTCCACATTCAGGATCATAAACTTCTGTCCATCTGCCTTCTTTGAGCTTTCTTGAACTTGTACAATTTTGTTGTAACTATCATTTTTAATATGTCTATTGTCTTGTACATTGAACTCCCAAACTTCAACTAATGCAATAATTTAACTTAACAGCAGTTTCTTTGATACTGCTCATCCCATAAGTACCTTTTTTGGCAAAAACTTCTCTTTGGGATTTATTCTCAACAAGATTTAAAATATGCCACATCATCTCTATTCCTGCCACCTTTCATTCAATAAATGTAGTTTGGGACAAACTAAGTTGTCCTGGTCCCACAAGCAAGGGTAAGGGGGTTGGGGTTGGGTATAAAAGTTAGGAATCAATGGGTGTCTTTGCAGATAAGTAGGATAGTGAGATTGTAGTGGTGAAAGGGTTAAAGAAAAAGGGAGAGGTTAAAGGAGGTGATGTAGGGGAAGGAGGTACTTATGACAGGATTAAGTGGTAGGGATTAAGAGAAGTAGGTACATTTTGACATGAGTTCGCTCCACGGGCAGAGGAAGAGTCAGAAACCCTACCAGAGGGGGTGTGGAATCTTGGGTCAAAGTAACTAGGTGATTAGTACGGCATTCCTGGGCCCCTTCTATGAGGAAGGCATATGCTAGGGCTTTTTCTGATTTTAATCATTTGTTTTGCAGTTGCCAGAAGAGGAGGGGTTATGGTCGGAGGAATTGCTATTGTGATATGTAGCTCATGCTTGGGGGATAGGCAAGTCTTTGTAGACAGTCAAGGTAGATTTGGCTGCAATTAGCATTTTTGCTAAGGTAGCGGAGTTGCAAGATTTCACCAAGTCTTGGACATTAGGGCGAATGTTGAGGGGTTGGGGAGAGTGGTGGAATGTAGGGACATTTGATGGCCACTTACGAAGGTTATATTGAAAGTTTTGTTGAGAGGGTTAGGTTTGTTAAAAAGGGGGTCTTTGAATTACTTCATGTGGGGCACGTTGTGTACATGGTTAAATTTTGGCACCTTACATATTTCAGAGTTGTTAGGTTTGTTATGTTGGAAGGATGTTACCATAGGTGAGGGAGAGGTTACTACTGCAATAAGGAAGAGTAAGACAGATCAATTGTGTAGGGGATGCTTGGTGGTGATTAAACCTGTCCAGAATCCTAGCTTTTGTCCAGTAACATGGGCTAAAGAATTCATGAGGAGGTGGAAGGGGAGTGTAGATGAGTTAATTCTTTGTTCAGTGGATGGGAAGGTGGTGCCAAGTAGTAGATTCATAGATTTGTTGAGGAGGGTTTTACGTTGCATGGGATTTACAATGGATAGATTTGCAGCTCACTCATTTAGGATTGGTACGGCTTCAGATTTAGCTAGAGAAGGTAGTTCTATTGAAGTGATTAAGAGTTTGGGGAGGTTGTCTTCAAATGCATTTTTATCATATACTAGATAAAGTTGTGGCCTGATTAATAATTGTCTTTTCTTTTCTTTTAGGGAAGCATAGTATCATCTTGGGGAATTCATATATCCACTGGGCAGAGAAGCGTGTGTTAGTCAGGGAAGATGGGAAAATTTGGGTTTATCACATTTAATGTGGTCATTGACTTGGCATGGGGTTAGGGGTCTTAGGTGGGATAGGTTGTTGCATGAATTTGAGAAGGTTAAATTGAAGGTGGGGTGTCCTTGTATATTAGTAATTCATTTGAGGGGCAATGATTTGGGCATTTTTTCCAAAAAGAGATTAGTGGATATTATTCTTCTGGACTTGCTAAGATTATAGGCGTTGTACCCGGGTATGGAAATTGTTTGGTCATAGCTGGTTCCTCGTTTGTGTTGGAGGAGTGCTTATAGTTATAGGGCTATTGAAAGGGTCAGGAGGTTCGTCATTCAGAGACTGGCTAGGCAGTTAAGAATTTTGGGGATGCATACCATTGATCATAGAGATTTTGGGGATGCAGAGGAGTTTTGGTACCGAACGGATGGGGTCCATCTTAATGAGGTAGGATTGGATCTGTTTAGTTTGCATTTGAAGCTCTTTTTAGAGGGTATGGTTGTGACTAGGGTTTAGGAGGGGTAACAGCCTGGGGACCAGGCTGGTAGTGGAGAAGAGGGACAGAATTGTCCTCTTCTGTTCCCCCCTCTAGGGAAGGTGGTTATTTATTGATTAATGATTGTTTGGTCAGGAGGTGAGGTGAGTAGGTACGCTGCCTATTTAAGTGCTGAGTGAGTAGGTACACTGCCCCAGTGGAGGAGGTATCAGGGTGAGAAGGTACACTGCCCTGAGGTAAATTCTTCCAGGGTGAGTAGTGACGCTATCCTGAGATCATTGCTGATGAAGATAATTGATGTTGTTTTGTGTGTATAAGTTCATTGTACAATAGCGTTCAATAAAGGTCGTCAAAAGGCTTTATGTGTTTGGTGTGGTTTATTTAAAGGGGGGCTGGGACAAATGTAGTTTGGGACAAACTAAGTTGTCCTGGTCCCACGAGCAAGGGTAAAGGGGTGGGGGGTGGGTATAGAAGTTAGGAGTTAATGGGAGTCTTTGCAGATAGGTAGGATAGTGGGATTGTAGTGGTGAAAGGGTTAAAGAGAAAGGGAGAGGTTAAAGGAAGTGATGTAAAGGAAGGAGGGACTTATGACAGGATTAAGTGGTAGGGATTAAGAGTAGTAGGTACTTTTTGGCGTGAGTTGGTGGCCCTCCCACCCTCCCTTTTTTGGATATGGATGGAAGATGTTGGGCAGTTTAAGGTGGAGAAGAGGGACAGGATTGTCCTCTTCTGTTCCCCCTGTAAGGAAGGTGGTTATTTATTGGTTAATGATTGTTTGGTCAGGAAGTGATGTGAGTAGGTACGCTGCCTATTTAAGTGCTGGGTGAGTAGGTACGCTGCCCCAGTGGAGGAGGGATCAGGGTGGGTAGGTACACTGCCTTGAGGTAAATTCATCATGGCTGAGTAGTGACACTGCCCTGAGGTCATTGCTGATGAAGATAATTGATGTTGTTTTGTGTGTATAAGTTCATTGTACAATAGTGTTCAATAAAGGTCGTCAAATGGCTTTATGTGTTTAGTGTGGTTTATTTAAAGGGGGGCTGGGAAACTGTGTTGATCCTTGGAAACTCACTGTTTAATTTAGGTTCATAGTTAAGTATAACTGCCCCGTGGTTATTTTAAGCCTAGCCAATCTGTTTGAAAGGTGAGAATCAAACCCTCTACCTTGTGTGGGAATAAAACAACTTAACCATTATGCCATTTCCCAACCCTTTGGTGGCTTGAAACACTCTTCTTAGCTGCAGTAGCACAATAACTAAACATATACTTAAAAATAATAGCACTCACAGCCATCTTTGCACAAGAAGTTAACTGTTACTCCTCCTAGTCACATATGTCATGGCTAACATCAATTCCTTCCCCCCAAGATCAAATGCTTCTCATGTGCCCCACACCCACTGTAGATATTGAACTCTAGAACAGTCTGCTTTTCTTTTTTATTTATATGCACCACACTAAACCACTTGACAAATAGTCTAACTACATATGATGAAAAAAACTCAACTTCTTGGTAAATCAGATACTTTTGGCCAAAAGAGCATTAGAAAAGCAACAGAAAAGTAGGTTTGAACCAGAGAAGACAACTGATTGTTTTTCAAAATAGGATAAGAGAGGGAGGATAAAGACCAGTATTAGGGTTGCCTAGTATATAAACTACTCATTTAAGACTCTTTCTTCCCATCAGGCTGAACTTAAGAACCCACATTTACAGATCATAAACCCTTATCCTCTGTATCCCTAACATTATATCATATTCAATAACATACTCCATTGTACTGATCATGACTTCTATGTGTAAACACCTAAAATCTGATAATCACTAATAAGGTATGTTGAACCCACTGAACCTTTTCAGAAATTCAGGCAGCACCTCAAACAATAGTTATTCAAAGAAACAAAGTGTTAAAGCTTTTTCAGCAGTTGTATTACCTGTACACACATCTAAAACAATTCCCCTCACATCTAGTTTATTATGTCTCATAAGTAGATTTTTAAAATTCTAACTCACTTCTCAAGCACAGCACTTCCTTTTTTCACCTTCCTTGTCCTACTACATCATTACTCTGCATTGTTAACCACATTCCTCTGTCTTTTCCCTTTCCCATCCTGTTATTTCATGTCCCCTATTGTTAAGTAATCTATCAAATTGTAACCACTCCAATCCATCCTTATCCCTTACAATGCCATATTCAGTTTTAGATCTTTGTTCTACATTTGACAAAATGTCTATCTATCTATCTATCTATCTATCTATCTATCTATCTATCTATCTATCTATCTATCTAATCAGTTTATTTGCCTGTCTGCCTATCAATCTATAGTAAGTGCAACTTAGTTAATGCATTTGTTTATGTTAACTTTTATACATGATTTTATGTATATATTGCTCGGAAAATATCTTACAGTACTTTGACTGTTTGGTTACTCTTCAACTTGTAACTAACTACAGGCCGAGCCTGAACATGGTCCTTAGACATCAATGTTTTTTTCCTGGTTAGCAAGCAAATAGATAGATAGATAGATAGATAGATAGATAGATAGATAGATAGATAGACAGATAGACAGACAGAGTATAGTAAATAATGGAGAAGGTAATATTGGATAAGTTATTGTCAGAAATGGATAGGTGGGGACTTGAAACCATATAGCAGCATACATATGTTGAAAATAGATATATTACTACATTTAACATGATGTTCTATAAAATATAATAACAGCTATGAATAAAAAATTGTGCTGTGATATAATTTATATAGATTTAACTTCAGCATTTGACAGGGTCATACACAAAATCAATAAATTAGAACAACCAGGTATCAATGTAGTCTTGATAAGATGGATAGCTGCATGGCTTACAAATAGGACATGCCAAGTATCAAACACCAATTGGACAGGTAAAATTCTTGGTTCCAGTCAGGGTGTCCCACAGGGCTCTGTCCTAGGCCCTTACTTATTTAGATTGTATCTTTCAGGCCTAACTTTTTCATTAGAGATGTTCTACCATCTATATGCACATGACCTGAAACTGACTAAACTGATTTCATGTGTTACAGGTAAGGCATGTCTACAAATGAACTTGACTAAATTTACCATTTGGGCACAGAAGAATAATATGTTGATACATATATTAAAAGCTAAACATATAAGATTTGGAAACATAAACTGAAAGGTGAATATTTAATGCAGTAAACAGTGACTGAAACTGTTGATTAATTTAATGATCTGGTTATATGGCTAGATCTGACTTTGAGTTTTCTTATCATATCAACCAATTGGTTAATGATAGTTATAAAAGTATAGGTTGTATAAAAAAAGATTTTATAAAGTCTAGGGAATCAAAATGGTGAAATTGTTGTTTGTTAGTTACATTAGACCTAAACTTGAGTATGGAATAACAATATGGAAACCCTATAAGAAAACAAACACGAGTAAAGTAGAAAGAGTACAATGTAAATATACCAAGGACTTTTTACAGAGGTGCTAATTTAAGTTATTATGAAAGACTAAAAATATCTGAATGTGTATAGTGTCTCTTACAGATATCTAAGAGGAGATCCTATTCAGGTATACAGAGCATTTAGAGACAACTATCTCTGGAAATGTCTGGGGCTATCAAAATCAGAATCCTTAGACAACCTATGTAGTAGATTCTATAGGAATGAGAAGTGTACTAAATGGTTCTCTGAGAGAGCAGCTGATGCATAGAGCAGACTACCAAATTATGTTAAAGCAAGTTCAGATATTTTAAGAACAGCCTGGCCACTTATTATGGGAACAAGTGCTGTAGTACATTGGCAGGCTAGAAGGGCATTAATGCCCATGCTTGAACTATTCGTATGTATGTATGTGGCTCTGCATTACTCTTGATACTGACACATGAATAAATTAGTGGAGTCAAGAACAGCAGCCAAGTCAGGCAGCAAAAAGACTAAGATTAAAAGTTAACAGGAAAAAGAGATTAGAGGAGTTTGGCTTCTGATGCAGCACTAAAAGGTGATGCAGATAACATGACCATCATGCTGTGCATCCATCAATGTGTAATGGGAGAAAAAAGGTCTTGAAAAGGAGTAAAGCAATGCAGAATGCAGATAGAAGTGCAGACTTTAAGAGTGGGCAAGGAAAGAGGTGCATCACATATGCAAGTGGAGGAGCAGGGATTTGGATTTAAGAACTTTGAGGAGGAATAAGATGTGCAGTTATGTGGAGGGTATGGAAGCTTCACAGTAAAGCCTATAGCCTACAGTGTACAGTGCATTTAGTCAGAAAGCAGAGTATGAGCATGACGGGCAGGAAAGTTCAGTAGGACAACACAAGTCAGAACAAAAAGGGAAGGGAGTAAAGAGAAAGCACTGGGGTAGGACAACACAAGACAGAACAAAAAGGGAAGGGAGAAAAGAGAAAGCACTGGGGTAGGACAACACAAGACAGAACAAAAAGGGAAGGGAGAAAAGCGAAAGCACTGGGGTAGGACAACACAAGACAGAACAAAAAGGGAAGGGAGAAAAGAGAAAGCACTGGGGTAGGACAACACAAGACAGAACAAAAAGGGAAGGGAGAAAAGAGAAAGCACTGTGGTAGGACAACACAAGACAGAACAAAAAGGGAAGGGAGAAAAGAGAAAGCACTGTGGTAGGACAACACAAGACAGAACAAAAAGGGAAGGGAGCAAAGAGAAAGCACTGGGGTAGGACAACACAAGACAGAACAAAAAGGGAAGGGAGCAAAGAGAAAGCACTGGGGTAGGACAACACAAGAGAGAACAAAAAGGGAAGGGAGAAAAGAGGAAGCACTGGGGATGTTAGGACTTGATTTCAGGCAGCTGAAGCACAGGAATGAATGCAACAAGAAAGTGGAGGCCAAGGGGAGAGGACAGTATTACAGATAATGGCTTGCAGAGAGGTATGCAGGTAGTTCAAAACAAGAAAATGGGCAATCAACAGGAAGTGCAGAGAACTGTAAATAGGCAGGATGGATGGACTTGAACAAGCAGAGGCTGCAAAGGAGAACTGGATTGTGTGGGAGGAAACACTAGACCTCAATCATTTGGGAAAATGAGAGGAGAAGAAGAAGCAGACACCTGAAAACTTAGCCAGAAGGTAAGCAGAAGAGACAGACAGATAGAGCAGATGAACAAGATGAGGGGTGCTTTGAGAAGTAGGGTTTACACATGCCTAATCTGGAAGAAAGTGGTAGCTGACAGCTCAGTCACTAATAGTATTAGGATGTGAACAGACAAACCAAAACAGTATACTTCTGGTGGAGATGATTCCAAGTCTAACCTTGACTGGGATAGTAGTGACCAAATGTATCACAAAAGGGAGGGAATGCCACATACAATGCCTTATGTAGGTAAGAATGACTTACATGCCAAGGGGTTTAGAAGAGCAATGGGATTGGCAAAGATTGTGTTCAGGAGTTAGGAATGTACAGTGACATTTTCAGAAATGCTACGTATACTGAGTGTTAGTAGCTTTACAAATAATATAATGGATAATTTTTAATAGATGACTTAGAGTTTGGCAAAAGGAAAACAAGGATTATGAAATGGATGACTTAGGAAGCTGGGAGCCAGACAGGCTTTCCCTCTGCTCACAGGGAGCAGCATTGCTGAAATGGGGTAGGGTACATCAGAATGACTGCAGCTTTAAGCTGAGACTAAAGAAGAGAAGATTCTCTTCCTCTGTGAGAGCAGCATGTCATGGATGGAGGAGAAGTAATCTAAGAAGAAATGAGGTCACAGCACTGAAGGTAGTCAAATGGCGGGCTAGGAGGGCGGTGGAAAAGGCAGAAAAGAAATTGCAGAGATAGTTAGGAGAGGCAGCATAAGTAAAGAATATTATCCAGATGAAGAAGTAACAGAAGGATCAGAGGCAAGTGGGAGGATAGTGAGGGGTAAGGAAGAACATCACGAGGAGACATATTCAAAGTAATTGGACTAGGGTGGCACCAAATAATGCCAGAAGCTTAAGAATAAAGATAATTAAGCTGGATTCATGAGAGCATATTGTGGCACATACATGTAGAGGATAGCTGTGATAGAAACTAATGACAATATACTGTACGTCGTGGAAAGATGGAGAATAAGGTATTTATGGAAAATAAGGGAGGACAGCACAGAGAGTTTCTGGTGGTTACATCACTGGAGGATTAAAGAGAGGTTGTAAAAGAGTAATAGGGCAAGGTTAAAAGAGGGAGCCTTCAACTGGTCAGTTGAAGGTAGAAGCAGAAGAGATGGAGCCCAGAAGAGATGGAGCTAAGTCAAAATGGGAGAGTTAGTACAGAGAGTCCATCTACAGGCCACCTACTATGGCTATCAGGAACAGAGAAGAACAGTTTTTAGAGAAAAGCAAGAAAAAGAGGGTAGTTATAACAGAAAATATCAATTTTCATGAGGCTGACTGCAAGATAATCATCTACAGAAACTAGCATTTAAAAGCAGTCAGTGGAAAATCTTTGATCTAACTTTTTTTCTGAAAATGAAATGTTGAAGGCTTTAGAGGTTAGACATACAACGAGAAACAATGCCCACGCAATAATGTTCATCGCAGCGAGACTTGGGTTTCTAACAGAGCAGGTTCTGGGAATAAACAGAGTTGATCTTAAGAAGACAAAGGA
Organism: Protopterus annectens; assembly: GCF_019279795.1. Classification (NCBI taxonomy): domain Eukaryota; kingdom Metazoa; phylum Chordata; order Ceratodontiformes; family Protopteridae; genus Protopterus; species Protopterus annectens. The sequence goes on along the minus strand of NC_056741.1, from coordinate 982,890,647 downwards.
CTTAGGCAAAGGTTTGTGCATATCTGGAAGTTTTATGATATGGAGGGAAAGTACAGAAGTGAAGGAACTGATGAGAACGAGAAATGGAGCTAGCGTACATTTATTATATTCGAAAACATTTGATTCTTTCATATTTGACCTAGAGACTGTGAATATTATTTTAGACATTGTTTATGAATTCACCATACAATTAAAGCATGCTGGCAAATAACAATACAGGTAAACACCTTTATAGAAAATATAGCACATGTATGCAAAGAGCACCTCAAGAAGAGCTATACAGAACAAGTATGTAGCATAGTTTTATGACCGGATCACCAATTCTAACATGCTTATTATGGGTTCAAGCCATGAATGCCAGGAAATTTAACTTGAGAGTGAAGCTCGGGAGGTGAATCTTGGCATCCATGTCCAGAATTCATCATTTTTCAGTAGCAATTGGAGACCCCGCCGTAATTCTTTGTAGTACATGGGGATTTGTCTGCTCCATGTACTACTAACTACAAAAGCATTGAATTAAAAAAAAAAAAAAAAAAAAAGAGAGAAGTGTTGTGCCAGCTTTGAAAGCCAGTAATACAGTTAGGAACGAGTGTATGTCTTTACATAGTCCCAGATATGTTTTTACTGAGTGTGCTGTAGTCAACAGACAGAAATAAACCCATTTCACATTTTGCTGCTCTTATATATGGTCAGATATCACTTTAATAATGGCCTGGTTCAGCAGTACTATTGCATCATATCTAATTGTATCTGATATGTTTAGCACAGAATTGTATGTGCTTAAAAACAAATCAGATCCCCTAAAAGTAAAGATGAGAGAGATGCGTGTGTGTGTGTGTGTGTGTGTGTGTGTGTGTGTGTGTGTGTGTGTGTGTGTGTGTGTGTGTGTGTGTGCGCGCGCGCATGTGTGAGTGGGTATATGTGTGTATTTGTCTGTGCCCTGAATGTTTTAAATGTTTAACACTGACTGGGAATGATAGCCTATGTGTGCATACCTTTGCAGGGCTAATGTTTGAGCATCTCAGTGTGTAAAGGTGCAGAGATCTAACAGGTGGTCTAGTAAGTGTAGGGATAGTTCCTGCATGTTGAGCAATGGAGCTCACAGGAAAACGGGTACAACAGTAAAATGATAGTAAGACATAATGGTTACCAGAAACCTGTGCAGGTCATCTTCAGCATAGAGACCTTCAACACTCCCCCCAAGTAGTAGATGCGGCAGACACTGGTGACCCAGTGAGAGATGCAAAGGCAGGAGGAGGGCAAGGTGAGCATGGCCAGTCCTGTTTTTCCATAAGTGAACCTGCAGAAGACTGACACAATGATAAAAATAATGACACTCACACATAGGATAAAAATGCATCTGCAGCTGTGCAGCGGACTGTTACAAGCCTTGCTGCCAGGAAAGGTGATCCTACCTTTTGTGACACCAAACCATGTTATGGCAATGCTACTCAGCAGCTGCAGAACAAGGAACTTACTGCTAAGCATACTTGCACAACAGTATGCATACTGCAAGACAATAGTGCCAATCAAACTGAAAAAAATGCTTACAGTGCATCTCTGTCATACTGTACTGAACCTCTGCCTTCCATTGGTGAAACAGGTCAGATTAGCATCACCTCAGGTCATCATAGTGACGATGCCTGTTTTCCCTACAATAGGTGATAACAGTGTCACAGCTCAGCACCTGTGCTAGCTTATACTAGTTGTCCACCTTTATCAATGGCCAGTCAAGTGTCTCAGAAGGGAATCTTTAAAATCCCTATGCAAAAAGAATAGGAAAATTCTGTACACTTTAACTCATTACATCTGAGTGATGCTCCAGGTGCATCTGCAGTTAAGTCCTACTGACACCACTAGGCATCAAATATTGTTGGTTCATGTTTCCATCAATAATTCCAAAACCATGCTACATACATATTTTTAAATACTTAATTGTAAAGCCTACGCAATGGCAAACTCAACCACATTATTATTTGACCTCTGTATAGTGCAGGGAAATAGATATTGTTTTTATGATATTAATTTATATAGATATAATTTTTACATTTTTCTAAATATCTGAACAACCAAGTATCAAAGACAGAACTTCTTATGTTCATATGAAAGCTCTCAGGTAGATTAATACAATGTTGCTGACAGTATGTATGTAACCTGAGATGTTCCTAAGCTGTTATAAGTTGTTTACAAAATATGACACAGGTTATTGTGTTTACCTTGACTTATAAAATTCAGTTTAAGTCCTAGAACCTAAAGAATACTATCACTATAAAAATAGTTTGTGGTGAAGTGTTTGCTATTTATACTTATTTCATAACTCCCTTGGTTCTAGAGAAACGAGTATTGGTTTGAAATGTGAGGGCATAACTTGATTCTGTCAAAAGGCTTAGGATCCGTCCATTGGAAGTTACAGTGCAAACTTCCTGAGCTCCATTGAAGTGAATGAATTAACATACCATGCAAGAACACTGCTTTTACCACTTTGAGAAACAGCCATGGCCACTAAGTAGGTCCACTCTAGGAGTAAAAACATGCATGGATACACATTTGTGAAACAAGTGTTCTGTAATGCAACACTGCACCATATCACTAAATGTGTACATGTTGCTCTATACAAGAACACAGAGGCCACATACACAAAGTTAAACATTAAGTGCACAGTTTCCACCAGTATGTATTGGAAATGCATTGCAAACAGACAGCACTTCACATACAAGGGGAGTATCTGGCTTCATTTGTGTATCCACCATTCTAAAGTTCACGTGTTAGCATGCTAGAAAGTGTTGTCACCATCTTCTGCAATAACATTTATAACATCATGACTATGATACAGAGGAATTAGTGCAAAAGCTCTATGGATGAAGAGTCCTGTCTCATTAAGTACCTCAACAACAACTACAAGCCCTGTAGTAGCTGTCAGGCAGAGCGAGCAGTGGTGGCTGGGGATTTCAAAGGAAGGGGGAGGGGATGTAAAAAGCAAATTAATTGGTAGGGGCTGTATTACAGTAGGTCAATGACTATCACCTGTGATAAAATGACAGATGGTGTAATTTACCCTTAGTTGAAATGGAGCCCTAAACAAAGGTTCATAGGTTCATATGTAGGTATTAGGCTATTGGCTCTAGGGCCTATACAAGCCTAGCCAAAAAAGGTACCCTGGCTTTCGTCACCCAAGAAAAAGGACTCTATGCACCCCCCCCATTGCACACTGGTCATCCTCCCTGCACCTCCCCATTGCCCTGCCTTGTTTCCTCATAGTAGCTCCACACCAATTCAGACAGATTATTTCTTTCTGGATTTTTTTTAGCATTTAGTCTTACTTTTTAACTTTTCCACTGTCATTTCAGTGCATTTTAATTGACAAAAACTCCATTGCAATAAGTGGGAAGAAGTAACTGAATTAAGCTGGGAGCTGCTTGTTTCCAAATGTCATAGGTTTCTAAACTCTTTGAAATTCATCTTAGTGCTTTTTTAACAACCTTTTGAGTTAGATATAACATGAACAAAAATGATGAGAAAGGAAAGAAAGTTTTTCCTTTAAGGAGACATAAGTTAAAGCTAACACAATACTAGATCCAGTCAACTAAGATGACAAATGTTTGCAAAGGTATGCAAATCCTATATGGGAAAAGTTCCTGCCTGCCACTCCAGAAAAAAAGGCATTTACATTCTGTATTTCTTCTGATATTAGATTGAGATGAAAGTAAAAGCACTAGTGGCCACAGGCATAAAATTATACAGCTGGTACAAAAACTAAAGGTACCTAACCAAAACCCAAAGAGAGAGAGAGAGAGAGAGAAAGAGAAAATACACACAGACTCTGCATAGAAGGAATTACAGCCAAAAAACTCAACTAAAGAACCAAGCTTAGAGATATGGCAATACTGCTCAGTATGACATCATACACATCCTACCTAGACCAATACAGACAGTCACTCATTCTGTACAGTCTTGACGTTTGTGATAGAAAATGAAAAATATGGCTAGCTTTCTACTTTTAGATATATTGCAGTCCCCACCCCCTCTCCACTCAGTTATTTTCATCACATGAATTACAGCAACTTTATTGACTATGCACATGACAGATGTCTGACTGTGTTAAAACAGCCACAGAAAGTATTCCAACTGGCATAATAGTTCTGCATAGAAATATCGATACCAACTGATAATGACTACTTAACTTGAACTTGATACCAGGGTCATTCACTTGTATTCACTAATATATCCCATACCAAGCCATTAAACCCACCTTTATTAACTGTGTATACCTCAGATATGAGACTGTAATAAAATTAAAATAATAACAAAGGATGATGATATTTTAATACACACACACACACACACACACACACACACACACACACACACACACACACACACACACACACACACACACACATAAACACTACCACACCTGCACCAGACACATCCTCTGGTGCCACCCATTACTGCAAATTGTATAGCTGTGTGCACTTCAGATATCTTGCTGGTATCAAATGAATGACTGAATAAATATTTACACAACCGTCACATGCATTTTCATTTTGTTGCAGAGCCATGCAAACGCACACACAAACAGATGTGATCATCAGTTACAGCCTGTGACTATACGCCTCAGATATTTTATTGTTATCAAATGAATTAATGAACAAATTAATAAACAACTGCCACACAAGAATATAGCATCTTAGATGACTGCTGTCAGCATACAGTGTGTAACCCATTGTAACTCACTACTTACCCATCAATCTCTTAAAAATCTTAGAATTAAGCAGAAAATTAAGAAATAATACTGGACAAAGTATCAAAATAGTTTTTATAAACGTAAAATGTTGTTACAAGTATGGAATTTGCATTAGCATGTTTTTTATGAAGACTGCTAAGTCAGAAATTCAAACGAATGTCATTATGGAATGTCTGTATCCTCATCAATTTGTCACAAAAAAGCTATAAGGAGCAGATCAAAATATGATGCAAAATCGGGAATATTTCAGAGCATTAATATCCCTCAAATACAGATATCACATGTCTGCTCACATGCGTGCATAAACACACACACACACACACACACACACACACACACACACACACACACACACACACACACACACACACACACACACACAAACACACGTGACCATCATAAATCTCAGTTTTTAACCATTTAAAATCATAGCACTAACTCCTATACATCACAGTAGATAGTCATAAAGAGGAGCACTTTCCTAAGAAAGTTCTTCCCATATTGGGACCCTCTATAGTAAGTTATAAGGAATCTATGTATAGGATTAGATTATATATTTAATATGGTATGTCCCCATAATCATAAGAGGAAATCAGTAAACCTAGGAGATGCAAGGCTATATCTAAGGGCTAAAAAGATAATGCTATGTCCAAATCATAGCAGTTGATATGTATGGTAACTTTCAATCAAACAATTACAGTTATCTGGATAACTCTGACTGTACACTTCAGAAGGTTTACTAACAGAAAATGAATAAATGCATGCATAATTAACTGCCACACAGGAAGGTATTGTGATACTGCCAACCCAGCTATCTGGAATTTTGTAAATAATTCTATGTCATTTGTAAATATTGATATGATTTATACAGAACTGTATGTTATGTACTGAGCTTCATGAATGTAACCACAGCATACCATGCTGGAAAATAGAAGATTAACTTGCAAAACTTCACGAAAATAAGTTGAAATGAAGGGCTTTACAATGTGCTATAAAAGTTAGTTTCAGTGCAGCAAGAAGACAGGATGTCTAGAACTAGAAGTTTTTTCTATTGTCTTGAAGGGAAGTATTTACTATGTTTAATATGTAAAATGTTTTATTGCTCTATGACTTCCTACCAGCTGCACTTCTGAAAGATATGTACTTCTCACACAGAGATGATCAAATTCTGTTAGTATCTGTTAGTCTGGGAATTGAAGGCAGGTGACAAAGAGTGATGTCATCCAAACTGACCCAGCAGTAATGTTTGATAGTAACTTAAAGGACAACCGCACCCTCAGACTCAAAAAAACATATTTATTTCATCATGGTTTGGTGTTTCCTACATTTTAACAGCAGTCTGGGACTATTTCGAGCTTTTTAGATATTTTTATATGCGATTTCTGACTCTGACCACATGGGGGCTGGCATTTTGAAATAATTCAGACTGTTTAATCTGCCTCTAAGTGTCCCAGAATGCATTGTTTGTCTCCAAAAAATTGCATTAGATCTGCCACGTTTTCCCTTAAGCTGCTGTCACTTCATTGACTTAACAGGCATTCACTGCTGTCTTAAAGTCCCCTACTTTTGGTTAAAATGTTATCCTTTTTCAATGACTACTTCAAAAACAAGCAGTGCAAATGCTACAGAACAGAACTGAAAAGTGCATTTTATTGTTTTTGTTTCTTAGAAATGCTAACTTGCTTTCTTTTGTGAAGGCTGAAATCTAGTTCTTAAAGGCATCTCCCCTCCCACTTCACACCTTCCTTCCCTAGCTGTCAAAGAGCTAAGGGTAATTTGACCCATTATCTGCATGTAATTGATAGCTCACAGCAGGTGACCAGAGTAATGTACTGTTTTCTTGTCAGCCTTTCCCTCCTTACAGTGGGACACTTTTTTTGTTGCACTCCTCCTGTCAAATTTAGAACCAAGCTACATAGCACTGGGAATAATCACAGTTTTGCAAAGCATCAAACTCCCACTTATTTTTCCTTCCCGTTTGGTTAAATAGCTAACAAATGACACACTATAAACATGAAATGTTTCACAGACTTGCATGACAGCACCAACATGATTTTTTTAAGACATAATTTTAAAAAATTATGGTAATGCATACTTCTTATAATCTGATGTAGTGTTGTCGATTAATTGTGACAAACATCTGCTTCTTATGTGAAAACATGCAATTAATGTATACGCATGGTTGTTGCAAATTTAAGCTCTTAGTTTTTGCAGCTGTTACTGTGCTTCTGCCTGTACTTTGTCACATATCAGTAGGGCAATATAAAGCAATATGACAATACAAAAACAAAGTTTGCAAAATTTAGAAATTACATCCAAAAATGAGACTCACCCACATTCACTCATTCACCCACACTCACTCACTCACCCACTCACTCACACTCACCCACTCACCACCCACCACACTCACCCACCACACTCACCACACTCACCACTCACTCTCACTCAGACACCTCACTCACGCTCACCCACACTCAACTCACTCATCCACACTCACTCACCACCCACACTCATTCACCACACTCACTCACCACCCTCACCCTCATCCACCACACCTCACTCACTCACCCACACTAACTCACCACCCACCACCCTCACCACATTCACTCACCCACCCACATTCACTCACCCGCCCACACTCACTCACCCACCACATCCACTCACCCACCACACTCACCCACCCACATTCAACTCACTCACCCACCCACAGTCACCCACTCACTCACCACACTCACTCACCACACTCACCCTCACCCACCACACCTCACTCACTCACCCACATTCACTCACCCACCCACACTCACCATCCTCACTCATTCACCCACATTCAACTCATCCACCCACATTCTACTCACGCACCCACACTCAAGCACTCACTCACCCACCACACTCACCCACACCAACTCACTCATCCACAATCAACCACTCACCCACACTCAACCACTCACCCACACTCAACCAATCACTCACCCACCACATTCACCCACCCACACTCACCACCCACACCCACTCACTACACTCACTCACCACCCACACTCACTCACTACACTCACTCACCAACCACCATGCTCACTCACACCCACTCACCCCACTCACCACACTCACCCACTCACTCACCCACCACACTCAGTCACTCATCACACTCACTCACCACACACACTCACTCACCCACTCACTCACTAACCCACACTCACACTCACTCACCACACTCACTCACCACACTCACTCACCCACACTCACTCACCCACACTCACTCACTCCCCACATTCACAAACAACGCAAACTTTGTAGAGATCACAATGACTTTGCTCTCGGCCATATTTTTGTTTGGCCGAAGACACATAATGGGTTGTATTCAGGTGCAGCCACGGCAACCGGAATGAGATCGGAAACTGTTAACACATCATCAGTGAGCGATTCAGCATGGCCGCATCAAAGTCATGAGCGTTTAGAAGCTGAGGATGCTTTCACCACCACATTGCCAGATAGACCCACAGATGACACGGCAAGTGTTTCCATTGCTCCAAATATGGACACTCCACCGCCGAACCAGCAAGCGCTTAGAAGTACAGTCAAGGATATGAGGCTGGGTGCATATTCTAAAACAGTTAGTCATGAAGATATGCGTTTTTTACCATATCCGGTAAAACAATCGAATTATGTGAGAGGACACCCACAGAGCAGGGGTCCGAAGAAGAGAAAATTTTCAGAAGAAAGGTATGGACAGAAAAAGAATACAATAAACTGAACTCTCTAGTTTTTAGTTTTTCTAAATATAATTTAACCGAATCTGATGTAGCTATATTGAATAAGGGGTTGGGTTTTATACCATCCCAATCCAGTAGAATTAATGTTATGCTCACAGATTTAAGGTTGTTTGGGCGATCTGTTGCCTTGAAAATGTTCTTTAAGTGTAATAGTGCACTCACTGAGGACGTCAGTTCTCATATGTTAAGAAAGAAAAGCAATTTTACACCTCCGTTACCCTCAAGTGTGGAATGTTTTATAAAGATATGTGAACGTGATTTTTATAATCACTATTCTGCCATTGGTAATAAGAAAAATAGATATTACAATATGACCAGTGCTGAAGTTGCCTCTCTAGAGACCTTACGAAAGAATAGGATGTTGACTATAAAACCCGCAGATAAGGGGGGAGGTGTTGTCCTTTTGGACACTTCTGATTACAATAGCAGTATGGAGGCCTTACTACAAGATATCAATACTTATAGAGTTCTGATATGTAGTGAGATAGAATGTATTCTTTTGAATATACATGACACTATATACGATCTCTTAATGTGTAGGCAAATTAATAAAGAGACATATGATTTTTTTCATATTGAATCTCCATTAATTCCATGTATAAAAGGACTACCCAAAGTCCATAAGAACACTTTTCCTATACCCATGCGTCCGATAGTTTCAGGTAGAGGTTGGGCTACTTCTACTATATCTATATATTTAGAAACAATGTTGAGACCTGTAGTGGATACTATTCCAACCATTCTGAAGGATACATATCAATTGTTGGATGATATAAGTCAGTTAGAACTTGATTCTATAACCCACAATCTCATATTGGTGGCTTTAGATGTTAAGAATCTTTTCACGATCATACCTAACAACTATGGTATGCAAGCTTTGAGGGAAGTTCTTAATTGTGAAACAGAGTTTAGTGTAGATAAACAGATTTTACTATGTCAATTACTTGAGATAGTTCTTGAAAACAATGTATTTATGTTTGGCCACAAATATTATTTACAACAATGGGGAGTTGCCATGGGCACCCCTGTTGCCAACACTTATGCAAACTTGGTAGTATTCTACTGGGAGAAGAATAATCTGTTTAATAATACACTTTTTGAGAAAGTCAAGCTGTATTGGAGATTCGTGGATGATATCCTAATTTTATGGGAAGGAACTAGTGTTGAGTTTCAAGATTTTTTGATTCACTTGGAATCTACTACAGAATTTTTAAGGTTTACTATGGAATGGTCCCAAGAGACCATTCATTTTTTTGGATGTAAGCCTCACATTCACTGAAAGGAATCGTATTAGATCTACACTCTATAGGAAGCCCTGCTAGAAGAACACTCTTTTGAGTTATAACAGTATGCACCCTAGACACATTTTTCCAGGGATTATAGAGTCAATACGTTAGGCTAACAAGATTATGTAAAGAAAGAGAATTATTGTTGAAAGAAGCAGATGACATGGAATGCCTATTTTTGGACAGGGGCTATGATAGAAAGTTAGTACGTGAGATAAAGGAAGGAATCCTAGATATATCTTACTCTGTGAAAGATACACATGTGGGGCATCTCAAACATCATGGATATAATACTTGTTTCAACTATAGATATCCAGGCCAAGGCAGTGGACCTATGTATGTCATGCATTATACAAATGATATACTTGACTTAAAGAACATCATCAATAGGAATTGGAATGTATTGACAATGGATGAATCAGTTAGGGCTATTGTGGGGGATAAACCCAGGTTCACCTTCAGAAATTGTCACAATCTTAAACAGTTACTGTGCTTTAAAGAGAATAAGAATGTAATTGATAAATATAAGCACTATTTAAGCAAAGGTAGTTTTCCTTGTGGCAAGTGTAATATGTGTCAATATATCATAAATATACAGATCTATGAACACCCTAAGACAGACTTTATATTTGTACCTAAGCTTTATGCTAAATGTGAGACTATGAATGTGATATACTTAGCAACTTGCTTGAAATGTGACGTTTTCTATGTAGGAATGACTAAAAGAAAGTTCAAACAGAGAATTTGCAATCATATATATGATATTAGAAAACGCAATGAGCTTAATGCCTTAGCTAGACATGTCAATGACCATGTAGGACATAGCTTTTGCTTCAGGGTTTTACAGATAGTGGATCTGAACAAAAGAGGTGGAGATAACATGAATCTATTAGCCACTACTGAATTGGATTGGATTTTTAGGCTAGGGGCACATTTACCACCAGGCCTTAATCATAGTATATTCTTGAAACCAGTCCTGGTCGCTAGGCTTTATGAACAATGATTCTAAACGCATCATAAATGGTTATGGATACACTGTATATATCATATATTTTACTCATGTTTTATGTTGTTATTAGGTGCAGAATTTCATATCTTATCTCAGTCTACAAATAGGCTATCCAATATTGACTTAAGCCTGATAGTAATTACTATGAAATGTGCTGTCTTGTCATTTTTATGTATTTCTACACATATTTTTTATACATCTCAAGTGAAGTTATATATATATTTTTATATATTATTATTTTTTCATATTTTTCCATATATATTTTTTATATATTTTTATATATATTTTCTTTATATATATTTTTCATATTAATGAGGTATAATCAGTGTTTTATAGATATATATGTATTCCCAGTTGAGTGTTTAGTAAAATTTTTATGGGTATTTTGGTGTTAGGTATGTTACATGTAAAAACTTTAAGGTCTTTAAGTCAGTATGTGTGAATCTATATGCTTTCTTTATAGTCTAATGTACAAGTTTGAAGACATTGACATTGCCCTTTAAAATTTCTTTAAGTTTATTAATTGGTTTTTTAAATTGATTGAATAATTGATTGATTACATCTGATTTTTTATATAAAAGTAACTGAAGAAATACTGTGTATTAGATCTGATGAAGCGTACTTTTGTACGTGAAAGCGCTTATCTGTTTATTTTACAATAAATGTGTGGCATTTTACGATCCTGGTGGTGAGTCTCACAGTGTTTTTTTTCGGTCATATCAGTGCTGTTTGACTGTTAGACTCCTTGGGGACCTTACGGAAACTTGTTGTGCATTCAACTCATCCACCCACATTCTACTCACCCACCCACACTCAAGCACTCACTCACCCACCACACTCACCCACACCAACTCACTCACCCACAATCAACCACTCACCCACACTCAACCACTCACCCACACTCAACCAATCACTCACCCACCACACTCACCCACCCACACTCACCACCCACACCCATTCACTACACTCACTCACCACCCACACTCACTCACTACACTCACTCACCAACCACCATGCTCACCCACACCCACTCACCCCACTCACCATGCTCACCCACTCACCACACTCACCCACTCACTCACTCACCTCACTCGGTCACTCATCACACTCACTCACCACACACACTCACTCACCCACTCACTCACTAACCCACACTCACACTTACTCACCACACTCACTCACCACACTCACTCACCCACACTCACTCACCCACACTCACTCACTCCCCACATTCACCCACCCACACACCATACTCACTCACCCACCCACATACCACACTCACTCACCCCCCACACTCACCCCCCACACTCACTCAACTCGCACACCACACTCACTCAACTCACACACCACACTCACTCAACTCACACACTCACCCTTTCACACACATAACCACAAGTTTGTTTGGCAACACCAAGAATGACCCCAGGCCTTCATCCGAGGAATGCACGAGTAATTATGTACTTTGGCTGTGCAGACATCAGAAACAGAAACACATGCCTATACAGATCTTACACATCAAGCCACTCCATTCAAATTGTACATGAAATGCACCCATTGAGTAGTTTTCCACCTACAACATTATTAAAGTACTTTAATCCAACACTAGTGAGCCCTACTTTACACAGCCCAGTAAACCTGTCCACAGATTCAGCTTCTACAGCACAGTCCAATAAACTGTCTACTGTACATTAGTGTTAACACAGGAATTTCCAGTTCTTATCAGCATAACCACATACATAATCTTCCACCTCAGACTTTTCATGAAGGATGTTTTATTTTTAAACTTTCATCCTTCCCACTTTAGGGGTCCTATGTAAATCCCAGCAAAAAGGAGACCTATAAACTGCAATCACCCTGATCCAAATCCATCCAAACATGGCTGCAAAACTAAAGGTGTTATGGTTTTGAGGGGAGGGTTAAGCAACCATGCCCACACCACCTGGGAACAATCAAA